>NW_027266267.1:8537500-8555000 GCF_022045235.1 Haliotis cracherodii | reverse complement strand
GTGGGACGTGAATTTCCGCGTTGTTCGGACTTTCCGTCAGTGTTGGAGGTTCTGGAAAATCAAATTAAGTTTACTGTATCGTATATACCGTATTTGACGTAATAAGCGCCCACGGCGATATTTGCTAACATATTGGCAAGTGAACAATCCCAATTACCACCCCTTCCGATTGATCAATGTACACAAGACTTATTTATTCGTGTGTAATACGCACTCGTGTGTTATATGCACCTCTAATTATGGGCAATTAAATTCTGGAAAAATATATTTGTCGTATATAAACAGTGAGGCCGTCAGCATAAACCACGAAATTTATCTTTCAACAATGTTTTTCCACCAAAATAATATTCTAATAAGAGCCCCCTATTTCTAATTTTGAGAGCGCCCTGGGCGCTAATTACGTCGAATACGGTAGTTATAGGAGTTTTAAGTGTTGATAACTTTCAGTCAATATATGATTCTCACATTTTTTAATACAGGTTATCAATTGATATTATCAATATCTATATAATAAAGTGTTCGGCTTCAAATACTGATACATCTACATAAAACTTCTCAAAATTCAAATTGAATTCATGTCAATTTTGCTAATATGAACTCTGCTTTAAATAATAGAAAATTGGCAGAGATGATGATGATGATGATGATGATGATGATGATGATGGAACATAATTTACCATTCACAGATAATGAAATAGTGCTTGACTGTCCCCGTCCGACTTTGTTCTGCGGCGTACAGATATAATCCCCGATATCAGACAAACGTGCGTTGTTTATCCGATACGTGGCCGCATTCTGGGCCTGGATAACTCCGTCTTTCTTCCACTCAAATGTTGCTGCAGGAAAACCTGTGAAAATTAAAATAAAATTTGACAATAGATGAAAAAACAACTTCACAACATCGCATCATACATAGGTTATCCTGTGATGTTTCTTCTTACAAACATCATAGGAAAAATGGTATAAGAAATTCAAGAACAATAATTCCCAAATGCAAATCTTTCATTTTAAATTTCACAAGAACTAATTTGCAGACTTATTCAAGATGGAGAATGTAAACATATTGATTTAGTAATTTTAGTTCCTTCATAAAAATATATTGCAAATAAACAAATAAAAATAAAAAATCATTTCAATCAATCATTCTTAAATTCCAGCTAAAAAAAATCAATCCTTTAAAAAATGATTTTATATTTCTTGTTTACTTATTCTACTTTTTTATCAGTTTGTCTCAATTTATTTCCAACTTACATTCTAAATCCAATCAACTGATAGCCATGTGTCCTGACAATCTAAGGGAGATAACTCTTACCTTCTGGGCTGGCGGAACACTTCAGCTCCACGCTGTCCCCCACGTTGTAGTCACCGACCGGTCTGATAAACGCACTCCCGGGGGGGTCTGGGGAATAAACAAACCATCAACTACATCTATCACCCACAGGCGTCCACAGGGGATACAGCAGCAGTGATATGGCATCACAATGTTCTGTAGGCCATTGTGATGTCATCTGTTACCATGACGTCACAATCATGATGACATCAGTCATCTCTGCCATTAAGGCTGGTCAGTTGTACTTTATATACTCAACACACTGGTTATAAATGTTTACAAACTGACGAAGTTTGAAGAATGATTCTTGATGACAAATAGCCTCGTGTCTATTGTAACAGGGGCGCTCGGGTAGCTTAGTGGTTAAAACGTTCGCTCGTCACGCCGAAGACCCAGGTTCGATTCTCGACATGGGTACAATGTGTGAAGCCCATTTCTGGTGTCCCCCGCCTGATATTGCTGGAATATTGCTAATAGCGGCGTAAAACCATACTCACTCACTCACTCACTGTTGTAACAAAATATATATTAACACCTCAGAGTTTAAACTTTATCTACTTGAGCTGATATATTTGATACTTGGGTGAGATTCTCTATACACCAAGAATCACTTCACTGTATTGTTTAAGTACACATTTTGACATCCAACCATGAAGATCTTGGTGAGAATAGGTCTTCAGCAACCCATGCCGTAAAAGGCGACTATGCTTGTCATAAGAGGCAACTAACGGGATCGGGTGGTCAGGCTCACTGACTTGGTTGATGCATGTCATCGATCCCAATTGGGTGGACAGATGCTCATGACGTCAATCACTGCATTGTCTGGGTCAGATTTGATTATTTCCAGACCGCCGTCATATAGCTGGAATATTGCTGAGTGCGGTGTTGAAAACAAACAATCGAACAACATCACTGGATTAAATGGACCAGAGGGTCAGGCTCCAGACTTGGTTGAGTGCACGTCTTCAAAGCCCAACAGCATGTATTTTGCTCATAATATCACTGGATTGTCTGGTCCAGACTCATTTATATACAGGCCGCCATATACAGTCAAGTCTCATTAATCTGACACTTGTTAATCCGACAATCGGCTTTATGCAACACTAATGATGGGAACCGATTAAATCAGTGCTATTTAGACCCGTTAATCAGACAGTCTCGCACACCGACTAGGACACACCTAATTTGCAACAAAATGCTGAAATCAGTCTCGTTAATCCAACACAGTGATCAGCGTACTCCATGGTCATCTGCCCGCGTGTACATAGCCCCGTGATTTGATGCGAGACGAGTCGGCAAGTGGCTGCATATTTCAACGGCTGCAGAGATAAACTTGCTCAACAATAAACAATTATCTATCTAATTTCATCTATCCGACATACTCATTAATCCGACATAAACATATGCAACCAACAATGTCGGATTAACGGGACTTGACTGTAGCTGGAATATTGCTGCATGTAAACTTAAGCACTTACATTCGACATTGATGTAGGTGAAGGCTTGTTCCATATTATTGACTCCCTCCTCGCCTGAGATTTTCAACTGACTCCACGCTTTACACGTGTAGTTTCCTGCATTGTCGCGGAGAATACGACTGAACACCAGGTGGCGACTGTTGTCAACGCTGAATGGTCCGGGGGAGATCCGTTCCCAGTGGACCTGGTATGGCTCTGGATTAGCATCGTAGTTGCACGTGATGTTCAGTGATGAGCCCTCTTCTACCGTTCTCGAAGATGGGACTGTTAGGACTGGAGGATCTGGAATGAGAGTTATCTCCCTTAGCCATACATGCAACAAGCTCCAATGTAGGATACCTTCGTTCCACTCTTGAAAAGTTCCCTCTAACTCCAAATGTAGTGGCATTTATATTTGTGTGTATGTCTTTGGGAATGAATGCTATTATAGTGAATTGAGAAAAGGTTTACAACTGACTTACTCAGACGAATTGGTTTGAAATTCCAGACTTACGGAAAATCCACCAACTTCACCCTTACATTATGACCATAGCAATTACATGATAGTTCAATAAAAATAGAATTTAAATTAACAAACAAACAATACAATGTAGA
Organism: Haliotis cracherodii; assembly: GCF_022045235.1. Lineage (NCBI taxonomy): Eukaryota > Metazoa > Mollusca > Gastropoda > Lepetellida > Haliotidae > Haliotis > Haliotis cracherodii. Next base: position 8,551,598 of record NW_027266267.1, on the reverse strand, counting down.
TGGAGGAAGATTATTCAGCGTCACAATTGTCATCACTTGTTTGTAAACATAATGGTCAGTCGGTTGCAACTCCAAGCATGGTTGTATGCTGTCTGTTACTGTGGGGAGCTTTGACTGGTAACTTGAATATTTCCCTCTGACACCAAATGTAATGACGTTGATATTTGTGTGTATGTGTGTATGTCCTTGGGTGAGGTAAGGTGACATGGGGTTTAACGTCACGTCCAAGATTATTGCACTTATATAGCGACGTGCATGTACGTGTGTGTGCTTGTGTAGCTGCTTGTACTAGTCGGGACTGATGCCGATTTACATTGCTAGCTCACTGAGATACCATGCCGCAGTTTAACATGAATACCCCACTCAGACACAGTATACTGACTCCGAGCCGACCAGTCCTTCTTTTAGCCCCTTAATGCCGAGCGCCAGACAGGGTAACAACTTAACGTACCATCTTTTAACGGTATGACGCGGCCGGGGATCGAACTCCGGACCTACTGCTCTCTGGGCGGACGCTCTACCCCTAGACCATGGAGGCGGTCGTATGTCTTTGGGAATGCTATTATAGTGAATTGAGAAATGTTTACAACTGACTTAGTATCTCCCAAGGGGAGATGAGTCAACTCACATATGACGTTGAGCATAATGGTTCCGTTCTTGGCGCCGTTGATGCCGTTGTTAGCAATGCACATGTACTCTCCAGTGTCACTCTTAATGGCTGGCTGGAACACCCGGCTCTTGGACACTCCTGGAAGTAAAACAGAGACACTGTGTCAGGAGAAATATATTGAGGAATGTAGTTATTTTGTAGCAGCAGTAGTAGAAATAAGATACTCTCTTCATTTTCAATTAAGACTTGACAAAATTACTTGCATGGGCTGTATTGGATTCATGTATTTTCTCAGGGTCATTACTGTATTTTACTGGTGCTTCATTTTCTCAGGGTCAATACTATATTTTACTGGTGCTTCATTCAATTTTACATCCAGCAAATACAAACCCTGACGTTATTGTGCCTTTTCTTAGACATTTGTCAAACTCTCAGTTTGTCATTCATCCCTGGTTGTCATATGCAGCGAAACTTTGTATTCCGTTAACAAGATCATGTTAAAGACATCGTATCTTGTCATGGAGAATCCACGTGAGCTTAAAGTTCTGCTTCCATCACTCCCCTTGTCTCAAAGTTGTGAAAGTTTAACAGTGTCTGTCCTGTCTACCTTAAATACTACAGTCACTGGTGGACCCAGAGACAGGGGGAGTTGGGGCAGCCCTACTTGTTCAGGCACCTAGCATCTCCACCTATTTTATCTGACTACAGGTGAGTTTATCTGATTACAGGTGTGTTTATCTGACTACAGGTGAGTTTATCTGATTACAGGTATGTTTATCTTACTACAGGTGAGTTTATCTGATTACAGGTATTTTTATCTGAGTACAGGTGAGTTTTTCAAGCTACAGGTGAGTTTTCTCTGACTACAGGTAAGTATCTAATTACAGGTAAGTTCATCTTACTACAGGTGAGTTTTTCGGACTACAGGTGAGTTTTTCTAATAACATTACCTGTGAGGGGTTGACCATTTTTTCGCCAGGTTACCGTGGAGACCGGGGGGTTGGCATCGACGATACACACCAATGTGGCGTCCGCTGCATCTCGAATGTTGAGCAGGTCATCAAATGGTGCGAATGTTATAAATGGGGAATCTGAAAATAGGAAATTCACAACAATTGATCAAGGGATCATTTCAGAATCATAAATCTCAAGAAATGCGATTAAACATCAGATTTTTTTAATCAACATTGAAAATAATGAAACTAAACTTATTCTTACTCTGTACATGTTTGGACCATACTTTCTCAGAATATACTCCAAATGTTTAAAGATTTTAGAATGAAAAAAATAAAAATATTACGAATTATGGTACCAACATATTTAAATTTGAATACTAAACAAAGTATCAAAAGTATGACTTGTTATCATAACTGAATCTCAGTTTTTGAAGCCTTCATCTTTGAACAAAAATGTTTTTTGAGATAATTATACAATCCCCATCACTTGTCCTTCAAACACTCTAAAACAAAAATAAACTTTAATCTTTATGTTGACACATTTTCTTTGAAAAAGCTTGCAAAATGGAGTTCAATCTTTGTCGAAATATCAAAACTACTGTATATGACCGCGTATAAGCCGAATTTTGAGGACCAGAAAAAAGATTCTGTAGAAAGGGGTCGGCTTATCCACGGGATACACTTTCATGATAGTATTTTTCAGATCGTGATCTGTCAGAAACATCGGCTGAATGACGGTCCGATAGATTACAACTTCCCAAAAGTTTGGAAGTTGCCACGACTAGAGCCTTTATTGTTATAAATTATCAATAAGGTTATTATTATACACCAATGTTGTCATTATTAAAAAAATGTTATGCATGTTACTACTTCCGATAAAATATTAATAATACTTACACTGAACTTGTAAAACTTGGAATGTCCCGAGTGGATTTTGTGCATTCACTTCATTAAAAACAACACATGTATAATTAGCTTGGTGATCAGTCCTATCTAACACAATAGCTAAATGACTAGACGTTAACCCCCCTATTGTAGGAGCTGGGTTATTAATAATATTGTCAAGCTGAACTTGTCCATTTTTTAACCAACGAATTGTTGGGTTTGGGTTGCCTCCCCTTGATTTACAGGTGAGGCCCAGCACTTGGTTCTCTCTGTACGGGTTCCCCGTGGCGTTAGCTTCGATGCTTGGTGGATTTGGAGGCACTGGAATTATAAAACAAACATTGTGTAACAAAAAACTCAACAGTTTAGGAGAATGACTTTTGAAAGTTTATATCTACCTACATTTGATCTGGCCATTGTGCAAAAGTAGATTTTAATCTTCATTGACCCTCAACCTGACCTTTCACCCTCAACCTCTAACCTTATCCTTGACCTTGACCCTTAAAACTCAAACCTGACCTTTGACCCTGACATGGCATTGCTCATGATAAATCATGTTATTTCTGACCATATCAAAATATATCAGATCCAACCTTCTCTAGTTAGGAAACTTGAATGTTACTTTGTATAAATATTTCTTACACTCCAATGTAACTTATCAAAAAGATTTCTCCTCATTTTTCAATCACAGACTTTAATAACAGATATCAAAAGGAACTACAATTAAATACAAGAATATTATCAGCAAAGTAACAAAATTAATACTTACGCAAAACGGTCAGATTTGCTGCCTCAAGTCCAAGATCTTTCACATTGCATATAAATTGTCTATTATCTTCTTTTTTAATATTTGTTATAACTAAATTAAACTCTCCTTGGATGATGTAATTTTCCGGTGCATTGAATCGGTTGCCATCTTGAAACAAGATATTGTAAGTAGAATCATGCCAGATGACCGTTCGTGCTCCTCGGTCATTAAGTTCACAATGAAACGTCACGTTGCCTCCGACCGCCACACTCTGGCTCTGGGGCTTCTTCTTCCATGACAGCGCTGATGATGCTGCAAGACAAAATGTAGACATTAGCATTCCGAACAACCAGAGTCATCTCCCTTTGGTATGTACAAAAAATCAGAGTAATCTCCCTTTTGTTTCAGGGGAACGAGAGTGATGTCCCTTTAGTTTCCACACAGCCTAATCAATAACTAAACAGTATTGATAATCCGTCATGTACATGACCACCCCACTAGGACTGGGTCAGGTAACTCGGGTACTCGGGTCGGCTGGGTACTGAGTAGGACCTGGGTATCCACAGGACTACCCGGACCCGTGGTTAGTCACATGATATATTGTTTAATGACAAAAATTATTTAGAACACTATAAATCACTAATGTTCACATTTCTTTCTGACTATGCACACATTCCTTCTGACTTTTATGTGTTTTAATAAAAATATACCTTCAGTCAACCTTAGTGTGTGCATGACCAGATCGTTTTATAGTGTACAAAAATACTTTCTGACCGGGCTCTTGTCAAAAAATTCCCAAGCGACCATTTTGTACCTATCTCTTGAGACCTACAGCGGGTATCTGGGTAGGGTCAGGTAAATTTGGATTGTCCCAGCCCACCCCCTCAACATGCACTGGCTGACACTACAACCCCCCAAAAACATCCCCACCCCCAATAGTGAAAGACAATATCACGACTGGGGACAACAGAAATTTACCCATGTAGGGAATTGAACCTGGACCTTCAATATGATGAGTGAACGCTTTAACCACTTGGCTACCCCACCGCCCTTGCTTTGTACAGCCAGTCATCACTAGAGACCATCAGCTATATCTTACTGGCTGTCAATTTTAAAGGGAAATATTTTTACGAATCTTGAAAGCACAGCTAGACCTAAAATATCTGTGAATAGGTCCATCTAAGAACTCTGTTTTTCCGTGATTTTATTTTAATCTTTGCTAAATTTATGTCAGGCCTATAAACAAACCAGAAAAAACAAACATTTTAGCCGATTTTATTTTACCTGATTTTTAAGACGATGTGTTAAAAGAAATGGCTGCGAATCCACAGCTCATCAAAGCCTCTAGTGAGACTACGACGTGCAAAGATGGACATTCATCCACTCGTCTCCTCATTCCTCGCTCCGAACACCGTTTTTTTTTAAACCCCTTCTCGCCTCCTAATGACAAAATAATAAGCAAATCCCCTTGTGGGCCCCTCCTTATCACTCCCTGATCTAATCAAACTGTGTTTTATTTAAAATGGGAATTTAATTGCTGGTTATTTTGGAGGCTATTAACACTATGAGCAAAGATCTTCTATCAATTCCATGTTAATCAACGCTTGCTGAGGAGGTGTTTTTTAAACTCATTTGGTTCGGGTTTTTTCAATTTATTGAACATACAAATGTACAATGTTTGCAATTGTTTAAAAACTATTCCAGTAATGATATAGGGATTCAATTATTTATTCTTTCACCCAAATCACGGTCAATTTACATAAAATGTTACCAAAACATTGGTCTTGGTGTGGCAATTTGTTTGAAAGCAAATCAAATTCTCTCATTTGGCTTCCTGTTATGCTGAGTTAATTGAAAATTAATTTTTTCCCCCCATTTTTTTAAATACAGATCCTCTTTGTGGTGTTTATTTTACTTTACACCTGTCCCTTGATTCCACAACAGGAAACAGTTTTTTTTCATGGTACATTTTCATCATGAGGAAAGTTGTTCCCGAGTTATCTCCCTTTGACCATGAAAAGTTTCAAATCTTCACCAACATATTTTCATTACATTTCGGGTATCAAGAACTTATCAACACCAAAACTATTTCAGAACTTTCAGAATTAATGTCTAGATTGAGATTTTTGTGAAAATAAAACATCGCTGAAAAGTAAAATTGGATTTCAGACATACCTATCAATCAAACATAAAGATCAAAATGCCGCTGTTAATCCATCGCTGCCTGTTTAATGGTAGGGTTTATTCTAACTTTCAAAAATAGTTTATGGTGATAAGTTTTGCCATTTTGATCCTTTGCTAGCCTCAGTGAAATTAATGAATAATTCTGTGCCGTAATAAAAATGTCACTGCATGTTATACAGGAAATATTAGTCAGTTCATAATATCCCATATCACAAGATTTTATATAACTGCATATTTTTTATCTTCATCACTGTATAAAATTCAATAACTGATAGCCGATTCTAAGATGCTTTGGCGTGTAATATCACATGAAACTGAACTTACGATTGTTATATCAATAGAGGCTTAAATCAAATTTGGATCTTTCTCACTGAAACAGAGACCAGACATTTATCACACGACAAAAACTCTGAAGGCTGTAAAATCATAAAACTTTCAATCAGAGACACTTTGATTGCTTCCTGACTTCCGACCAAAGCTGAAAGATTCTTCAGAAATAATCATGATTGCAACCAAAATCGGTCTCCGCCAAAGACGGATATGGTAGAAAAATATTAATTAATGTTGGTTTCCGTGAGTAAACACTTTAAGATGCGATGGGATCTGATGTTTATATTAGTTACCGTGGCGATGTGATTTGATCAGAAGTATTGACTTGTGAATTCATCGGAGATTCATTCATGTCTGATTCAGCCAGTCATGAAAGATACATTTTGCAGATATCAACATGACGTTTATAGCCTACAAAGACCACACGGAACAAATTCAGGACATTTTACACCTTTCATCAAAAATTTATATTCTCCATAACATTCAACTATTTGTGATAGTAGGCTATTTATAGTGCTTGTTGCATTTTATCATTCAAAATAGGGACATCATGATAATAACAACATCAGTACTTACTACAGAATTACCTACAGAACTTGCTACAGTATTTACTACAGAACGTACTACAGTATTTACTACAGAACTTGCTACAGTATTTACTACAGAATGTGCTACAGTATTTACTACAGAACGTGCTACAGTATTTACTACAGAACTTGCTACAGTATTTACTACAGAACTTGCTACAGTATTACTACAGAAAGTGCTACAGTATTAACTACAGAATGTGCTACAGTATTTACTACAGAACTTGCTACAGTATTTACTACAGAACTTGCTACAGTTTTTACTACAGAACATGCTACAGTATTTACTACAGAACTTGATACTGAATGTGCTACAGAACTTGCTACAGTATTAACTACAGTACATGCTACTGTATTTACTACAGAACGTGCTACAGTATTTACTACAGAACTTGCTACAGTATTTACTACAGAACGTGCTACAGTATTTACTACAGAACTTGCTACAGTATTTACTACAGAACTTGCTACAGTATTTACTACAGAACTTGCAACAGTATTTACTACAGAACTTGCTACAGTTTTTACTACAGAACATGCTACAGTATTTACTACAAAACTTGATACTGAATGTGCTACAGAACGCGCTACAGTATTAACTACAGAACGTGCTACAGTATTAACTACAGAACGTGCTACAGTATTAACTACAGAACTTGCTACGGTACTTACTACAGAACTTGCTACAGTACTTACTACAGAACTTGCTACAGTACTTACTACAGAACTTGCTACAGTACTTACTACAGAACTTGCTACAGTACTTACTACAGAACTTGCTACAGTATTTACTACAGAACTTGCTACAGTACTTACTACAGAACTTGCTACAGTATTAACTACAGAACTTGCTACAGTACTTACTACAGAACTTGCTACAGTACTTACTACAGAACTTGCTACAGTACTTACTACAGAACTTGCTACAGTACTTACTACAGAACTTGCTACAGTATTAACTACAGAACTTGCTACAGTACTTACTACAGAACTTGCTACAGTATTAACTACAGAACTTGCTACAGTACTTACTACAGAACTTGCTACAGTACTTACTACAGAACTTGCTACAGTACTTACTACAGAACTTGCTACAGTATTAACTACAGAACTTGCTACAGTACTTACTACAGAACTTGCTACAGTACTTACTAAAGAACTTGCTACAGTACTTACTACAGAACTTGCTACAGTACTTACTACAGAACTTGCTACAGTACTTACTACAGAACGTGCTACAGTATTAACTACAGAACTTGCTACAGTACTTACTACAGAACTTGCTACAGTATTTACTACAGAACTTGCTACAGTATTCACAACACTTTTTGATATAGTGCACATTCTGCCAGTCTTAGTGCTACAAATGTTGCATGACTTTAGCACCAGAATTAATAACCAAAATTTGATAGCCACTGAAAATACAATAAATATTTTTAAGATGTATTATCAACACTTAAAAAAAGAAAACCCAATTGCCGGTACTTTGAAAGGTTTGTTGTTTGTTGTAAAAGACATCATGTCATTACTATAGCATCAAATCTCTTTTCCACACAAAGTGTCTATTTCATACCAATTAGTCCAGCTGCTGCTGCCAAAGAGGATGAATTGCCCCAAGATCCACCATCCACACAATCAGCTTGCTAACGATCGGACATCGATAACGGAACCGCCCATCATCAATAAAAGATTCTGGGATCAATTTACTGACACTCATGCCGAGAAAAAATGATTGCACTCGCTAACGTAAATAACTTGTCTTTATAAGAAGGAGCTATTAATAACCGGGCGATCTGGTCGTATCACATTCTTTGTAAATATTGTTGGAAATACACAAGCTTATTATAGCCTCTTGCTTAGAGATCTGCCTTTGGTCAACATGGTGCATTATTATCAATTCATAATGCATTATTATCAATTCATAATCCATAATGTGATGTAAGTGTTATTTGGAGACGTGACTATAAACAAATACCTGGACTCACAATAATGAAGGTGAAGGTGAAGGTGAAATTGGGTTTAACATGGTGTCCAAGATTATTGCACTTATATAGCGACGTGCATGCACGTGTGTGTGTGACTGCTTGTACTAGTCCGGACTGATGCCGATTTATAGTGCTAGCTCACTGAGATACCATGACACAGTTTAACATGAATACCCCACTCAGACACAGTATGCTGACTCCGAGCCGACCAGTCCTTGTTTTAGCCCCTTAATGCCGAGCGCCAGACAGGGTAACAACAAGTACCATCTTTTAAAGTCTCTTGGTATGACGCGGCCGGGGATCAAACCCCGGACCTTCCGGTCTCCAGGTGGATGCTCTACCACTAGACCACGGAGGCGGTCTTATCCTAAGGTTATGAAGAATACAGTAGAAAGTGGATGATTTGCCACCATGGTAATTTGGACTCAAAGAATGGTGGATTTTACTTCTCTACTTTTTGATACTGAAAACTAGGGTTATGACATGATCCTGTCAAATAATGAAGCCGTCAATATCAACTGCATTTGTTTCCATATCTATCATTTCAAACAATAAATACCCCTTCATAATCAACCGTTGACATTTTATGTATAATAATATCATCAAATATGTAATAATGATTGTTTTGTTTTGTGTGTCTACAGGAATGTAAATTATGTATGTCTGTATATATGAATATATGAATCATAATGTTTTGTCTTTTGAAATTGCATATCCCGTTATGGAACGTTTCTGCAATAAATATTATCTTATCTTATCTTAACAAACTCAAAGGGACCATTATTTTTAGTTTGTAATAACCGTGGTTCGTCATAAGCATATATTCAGCATATATACAACAAATGGCTGGGACTAAAAAAAAAATTGTTATATCGGTCAGTTCGTTATAAGCGTTTTTGTTATAAACATATTTTACTGTATTTGAATACTGCTCCTAACAGGTGTCCATCAATATAATCAAAATCATATCTTTACTCCGATACGATGCCTCTCTGCATTAAGATCTAAGGACCTCCAAAGAAGGTTGCGGCAGATGAACCCTCAGCCATCTTTGACCGCCCTGTCCATAAGAAGGAGTGAGTGAGTTGGGTTTTTAATGCTGCTTTTAACAGTATTCCAGTCATATCACGGCATGTCAGCTTAATGTGGGAGGAAAGCCCGAAGTGATGCAGGTCTCAGACGTTTACCACTTCGGTGAAACCCACGAGCACGGGTATGGTGCTGACAGACCTAGAAACATAATCGGGGCGAACCGGGATTCGAACCCACAATCATAGGTTTCTGGAGTGCCCAAGGGACGCAACTCTGCAAAGCGAATCGCGGCGCCTCTATTGGAAGGATGAGTGTGCTCTTGATTCAATCGGCTGTCAGCTTTCTAAAATGATTCAGCTATATTTTTTACCCATTTCTCTTTGGAAATTTCAACTTGTGCTATATATCATGGTTAACATTTATACTAAGTTATCCTATGATAATTAGATCCACATCAAGTGCTTTTATGAGTTACCATGGTGTAATATTCATACATCATTTCACATAATAGTTTAGCAAGTATTACTTGCTAAACTATTATATGAAATGATGTATAAATATTACACCAAGCATATATAAAATATCACACCGTGGTGACTCATAAAAGCACTTGATGTGGATCTAATTATTATAGGATAACTTAGTATAAATGTTAACCATGATATATATACCAATTCTGATACAAATACGATATCGAAAGCAGGATATCAACTGAATGGTATTGAGCAACTGATATCAACCATCAACCTTATGTTCTTTACAAGCATCTGCATAATTAATATGCGCAATACCTAGGTCACATGACCATCACGCAGCTATCACATGTTCCTGAACACGAATATCGTCGATTTCACCACCTGCTGTAAAACAATATTGATCTTAGAGACGGAGGTAATGTTGATTTCATCAATGACATAATCTGTCTCGTAATCATTATTCATATTTGCCTTGCTCACCTGTCAGATCTGTATATAGAATAAACATGTTGCCATGACAACCAATAATAAACATTAGTCCAGTGATACAAGGAACTTGAATGAATAAGGAAAAAGGGAACTGAAGTCTTTATAAGAATGTTGCTTTATTGTGCGTACAGCGATCAAATACTGTATTTATCTGTAAAAATAACACTGACGTCTCAACAAGCTTTGAGCAGTATTTCAGTTATATCACGGCGTGTCAGTTTGATGTGTCAGGAAAGCCCGAAGTGATGCAGGTCTCAGATGTTTACCACTTTGGTGAAACCCACGAGCACGGGTATGGCGCCAATTGAAATTCAAACACACGATGATAGGAATTCAAACTTTCTCAACCTCCATGCTTAAAATGTGAAATGCATTTGCTACAGTTGCTGCAACATATATTCCTTGATAAAAATTCTCAAATTTCAAGTTAACAGCTTTCCATTTCTGCAACTTTGACACCAATTTCAAAATGATTTGTGGCATGTTTAAGTAAACTTCTACAATTTGAAACGATATAAATATATACCCGTATATATTTCTAAACAGCCTAGAAACGAGATAACATTTCATTTAAGTACCGGGTAATTCAATTAAATGTCAAATTACTAAATGATTATGTCAAGTATTAAATTCTCTTATACTCATTGTTTAGTCTTAAACTTATTCTTTAAAAAAACAAAAACAAAACAGAAAAATCTTTTCACTTTCTCATGAATATCAAAACGTGTACAATGAATCAAATAATGAAATGGAAAATGGGAAAAAAATATAATGTCATGAAATTACAAAAGCAATATATTCATAATATAATTCATTAAAAACACTCTCTCATTTCAACCTTAACGGTGTTATTTTCAATGTCAAATAAAAACGTAAACGTAAACCCATGAGACTCCATTCAAAATGCAACAGATTAAAATAATTTCTCAAGATATCAAATTAATTTGCCCACTACACAGCAGTGGACATGGTAGTCCCAGAGTATAGAGTGTCTAAGACTTGCTCAAATTTCTAAATGACATATGTCAATTCTTCTACAGCATGTGTAGTCCAAGCACAGGTGCACAGCGAGCTTTCCGTTGCGTACATTACAGCGAACACTACACGGACAGGTCTCAGGACATACGATTCCTTTATCTTCGCCAAATCAAATTTGGCCGACATTTGATCAAGGGCTAATATAAGCCTTCTTTTCATTAGTATGGTAAGCTATGTTCATAATGAACACGCTTATAACGAACTGACCAATATAATGAACTATTTGTTGTTATAAATGCTGTATATATGCTGATAACGAACTACGGTATTACGAACTGACCAATATAATAAACTTAGTTTTTAGTCCCAGGTGTTTGTTGTATAAATGCTGTATATATGCTTATAACGAACTACGGTTATAAAGAACTAAAAATAGTGGTCCCTTTGAGTTCGTAATAACCGTAGTTTACTGTATTTTGTCATAATCTACTCCAAAATATAGACCAAGTAAATATGAATTAAATAGACTCTGTAAACAGGAAATATGTTATCAGTTATATTTATTTTCCTCCCTTGTATCATGGGTAATCTTGTCACAATGTGATGAATCATTTGATTGGTCATTTTCAAAAAATGTTAAGTGTAAATCGACCGAAATTGTCCCTCGTTTCTATCACATCGATTATTTGATTTAGTTGTTATATCACGCCACAGTCCGGCCATATTGCAATGATATGTAAATAATCAAGTACTGGCCACAAACCAATGGTTGATAATGTGAGCAACAATTCTATGCTGCCACGGTACAATGAGGCATGACTTGCTGTTATCAAGACAACAAGCCTGATGAAACTAAATCGTTTCTTCCGACAAGCAAAGAATGCTATCTACTCTAATCCACACTCCACAAGGACATCTATTTTTCTCATTTGCATAGAGTCTAATTAGGGCTGTACTCTGTGTTTTACATTACAAATCAATTTCCCCCCAAAAAATATTGTAGTGAGTGAGTATTGTTTTAAGCCACTTTTAGCAATTCCAGCAATATCTGGGCGGGGGACACCAGAAATGGGCTTCATGCAATGTACCCATGTCAGGAATCGAACCTGGGTCTTCGGCGTGACGAACAAACGCTTCAACCACTAGGCTACCCGATTGCCCCACAAATATTGTAAACTATTAAAGGGTTAAAATAGAAGTTAGAACTACACATTGTGATTAATTAGAACCCCTCATCATTGTGATTAATCATATTTAATGTCTGTTCTGCAGAACATGCCACACATAAAATAACAATGTATATGATCATATACTATGAATCATCCACCTATTGCTTGTCGTGAATATTGACCGAAATAAACAGCTGTGCAACTGGCATCGCTCTTGACTGAAATCAACGACATTTATTTGAACAGGTCATATGCATCAGCCAAGACTAACGTATAACAATACGTCACTTTCTTCTTTGCTTCTCTGTAATCTGGATAAAAGGCTTGATTGATTGATATACAATCCATTTGAAGAAATCTCCGCAAAATGTTACCTTTTCTTTCAAGCTAGAAAACGTCTAAACACTTTCCCAAAAATACAAATTATTTTGTCAATAAGTGATCAATGACTGAGAGTTGTGTGTGCACTTAATGACAAGCAGGGACTGAACTGAGTTTAGAACCTGTTTGAAAAAAACACTTCCTCCTTCAGAAGTCACACTGAAATTGAAAACATTGTCACGTTACCGATTTCTTTGCCAATGCGTCTCAAGTACTTATTTGCAAAGCAGTCTGTTTGATTCAAGGAATGCTGGTATTCAATGATTGTTTTATATTTATTGCGAGATAAAATGAATGTACCCTTGTTTTCATGTTCATAACAATACCTCAAGTCATATAATTTATACCTGCCATACCGCTTCAAGTTGTATTACCGGTAATTGTACATTTTCATAATACCGGTACTACAAATTATTTGTATATTTTTAAATTCTATTACTGGTATAGGTACCATATAAAACTACTTCAAGTTAGCTTCTGTGATATGAAAAAGATCCACATCTTATTTAAAACTTTGACATATTTCACAATATATGACAAGAAACTTGAGTAGTTTTTAAATTTATTAAAAGAATAAAAATTATTGTTTTAACCAAATTCTGTCAACATTTTGCAAAGTTGGACACCTTGATCAACCGAGTTGTCTGGTGACATGATGACTTTTGAAATCCCCCAGAGGTATCAGGTACAGGCTGTGGATCTGACATTGAAAATATAATATGCAGAGAAACATCCATAGCATCCCCGATAACCATCTCGTTCCCTGACTGCTGTGGTACTCCGCGTATCACCATCGTGCTTCATCACAGGTCAGGAAAGGTCAAGGCTGAATGTGAACACATAGTGTCCTGTTTTATTTACTGTACATTTAAATGTCTTAAAGATCTAGGGCCTCCATGGAAGCATATATCAGAAAAAGATTGGTACTGAGTAATACCGGTATGTTGGAATATTTAAGTGAAATATCTTCCTTTAACACACATCTCAAAACAGGCATTTTCCTTTTGTCATTATCAGTTTTATTACAGTATCATCAAAGCTTAATGGCTTACTGCACAATGTCCATTAATAATAACATTGAAATATTTTGCATAAATATGGAAGCATTTTGCTTATGTAAATGTTACTTAACAATTTATAGAAGCATTTTGCTTATCCAAATGTTACATGACAATTTATAGAAGCATTTTGCTTATCCAAATGTTACATGACAATTTATAGAAGCATTTTGCTTATCCAAATGTTACATGACAATTTATAGAAGCATTTTGCTTATCCAAATGTTACA
>NW_027266267.1:5657500-5950000 GCF_022045235.1 Haliotis cracherodii | reverse complement strand
ACCTTTAGACCACGGAGGCGGTCCGACGAATAATGAGCACGGTACAGATGCTATATTAGGATTAACAGTAACAACAATTGCACACATCAGAGAGATTCTCGTGAGTAACTTAAACAATGACAACAGAAGGATGATACTGAAACAACGTAATGGATGGAGAACACATGGAGAGGAAGCCAATGAGACGGGAAGCCAAATGAACAGGGTCACGTGTACAAATGCTGGCTGATTATTGCTTGATGTGCTTGCTGTAGGCGGGTGGGATGACACAGCATTGATCTCTGTTCATCTATGGCTTGTGGCGGCGAATGTAGACTGTTAGTTTGCTTTTAGTGATGATGATGTTGTTATCTATGAATTATCGCTAATTTGTCACCCGTCAACTTCAAGTAATGCCTGTCAAACAACACGTTCTGATTACGCTACACTACCTCGTGTCTAAATGATCTGGAAGATGTACTATACAAGTACAAATATACTTATGCATGAGCATAAGAAATGTTATATTTCCAGAATAAGTAAATTTACGTTCATGTGTCATGTCTGCTGTAGGAAATCATGTTTAAGTATGTATTCTTCTTCTTTCATGTCCAAGGGAAATATGAAGATATCAAGAACAACGATGAACCATTATCAGTCAGAAGACAATAATGTACTGTATGAGTGGTAGTGTGTGTTGATTTAAACAATATTTATTTCCAAGAAAAAGGAATGGGATTGGTGAACAGGTTCAACCTTTTTAAACACCTCTCCTTACAAAGAACATTTAACAATTAATAAGAGTAAATTGTACACAAAATATAAATTTATATTAATTGTGAATACTGTTGCAAATATTATGATGATATACAAGTCACACACAAATACACAAATACACGCATACATATATCGGTACATAAACAAACAGCATACCAGCATATCACACATACTAACAACTATCTGATCGATGTAATCGTTATGGAGACATATTTAGATTTTAAATCTTTTTGATTTTGCAATGAACAAATGGACAGATTGTACAATAGCAAGGTTAGAATAAGTAGATGTTGTAGCATTTCCATATAATACTGAATCCAAGTCATATCCCTTTAGTGTGTGTTAGTGTTAGCGTTAGTGTTGTTACTCTAAAGCATAACCTTTGCGCTCTCTAATAACAATTGTTAAGACGTGTACGTTGATGTGATATTGGTGAGGTGAGGTGAAATTGGGTCTGTTTTATATTTCTCATATTTATTTCACAGAATCTTTGTCATAACACGTCATCAGTATTAATGTATAGTCAAGGGTAATTTGGTTATTTTTTTGCATAATAAACCACTTTTGTCGACTCTGAACGGGATGAAGTAAAACACTATATATTATGATATAAATATCAGTTACATCAGAGATTCAACGAGTCTGGAAATAACTGCCAGGGACTGATATGAAATTATGAAAGAAAAATTGTATTTGTTAATTAATCTTTGCTGTAGCATTTGCACTTACATAGTTCGGATCGTAACCTTTGGAGTAAAACTACATCTTTTTCTCTTATGTGAGGTGATGTGAAATGGGGTTGCACTTATATAGCGACGTGCATGTACGTGTGTGTGTGTTTGTGTGGCTGCTTGTACTAGTCCGGACTGATGCCGATTTATACTGCTAGCTCACTGAGATACCATGCCGCAGTTTAACATGAATACCCCACCTAGACGCAGGACTCCGATTAGTCCTTCTTTTAGCTCTTTAATGCCGAGTGCCAGGCAAGGTAACAACAAGTACCATCTTTTAACGTCTTGACGTTAAAGGTATGACGCGACCGGGGATCGAACCCCGGACCTTCCGCTCTCCGGGCGGACGCTCTACCATTAGACCACGAAGACGGTCTGTACTCGTTCGGAATAATGCCGATTTCATAATGCCAGCCGACTGAGATATCATCCTGCAGTTTAACATGAATATCCCACCTAGACGCAGGACTCCGATCAGTCCTTGTTTAAGCTCTTTAATGCCGAGTGCCTGGCAAGGTAACAACAAGTACCATATTTTAACGTGTTTTGGCATGACGAGGTCGGGGATCGAACCCCGGACCTTCTGCTCTCTGCGCTCTATTCCCAAAATTACGGAGGCGGTCCTGGTGAGAAATGAGGCTTAACGTGGCGTTCAAGGCTATAGGGATTAGCAGAAAGATATACCTTGCCACATATACAATATACGACGAGCAGATCAGTCCTCGTTTGGTCCCTTTAATGCTGAGAGACAGGCAGGGTAACATCAAGTTTTGTTTGTTTGTTGCTTAATGCCGCACTCAGCAATACTCCAGCTATGTGGCGGCAGTCTGTAAATGGTCATGACCTTCGATCCACGCAATTGAGATACGATGACACGCATCAACCAAGTCAGCGAGCCTGACCAATCGATCCCGGCCCGAAGTCACCAATTACGACAAGCATTGTGCCACTAGCCTCCCGAGCATAGTAGACGCTCTATACACTACACTAGGCTACACTACACCACGGTGACGGTCATTTAGACTGTCGTGTGGACAACAATCGTTTGGGCTTGTAAAAGTATTTTATTAGTATAGTACATATATAATATGTTATTCATTTATTTATTTATTTTTTAATTTATTATTATCATTATTATTATGATTATTATTATTTCACAATGGATACACTAAAGTCTTGTATTTTAATGTGTCTCATAAGCCCGGTGAGGCTGGATGTACAAGCTTTTGTTCTGAAATCATACAATGCCAAATGTTTTTACCTTGACGGCTTGTGCGTGTGACTCAAAAATATACATTTCTCTCTCTCTCTCTCTCTCTCTCTCTCTCTCTCTCTCTCTCTCTCTCTCTCTCTCTCTCTCTCTCTCTCTCTCTCTCTCTCTCTCTCTCTCTCTCTCTCTCGTCTTGTTCCACTTTATGGCTGTTGTGTGGGACTAATGGAATTATTGCTGCTTTCATTGTTATGTAATGTTGTTATCAGTTGCCACGACGTCAAGCAGTCAGTTTTCTTTTATTGAATGTTCTTTAATATATTTCAATCGCATTTTAGTAATTCCTTGTAAACAACGAGACAGTATGAATCATGAGTGATGCGAGCACCTTAGCATTGACTACCATACCACAGAATATGTGATAGGCCAATTATGAATTGTATGTCTGAATGTCCATTCGTTATAATATTATGTAGGTTGAATAAATAAATAATAATTAAAAGCTCATAATAATTAAAATGTCGTTTCTTATTTTGGTTTGAATAGAAATTGTTCAGGCTATTCCAGAAAATGTTTGATTAAGTCCCTAAACCCCGTGATCCGGTGTTGTGATGGGTTTGAATCCTATATATATATATATATATATATATATATATATATATATATATATATATATATATATATATATATGTTCCATGGTTTGCAGGCACCATGTCCGTGTTCGTGTGCAGACATTTACTTCCTCAGGTTCTGTTGGTTTGTTTGTTGCCACATCAACCCGATATGCCGTGATATACTGTTATACTGTTTAAAGCTACTCACTCCTACTGAAATGTCCCATTTGCCCTCGATGTTTTGGAATATCAATCAACGCAGCAACCACTACAGTAAACTACGTTTATAACGAACATGCTTA
Source organism: Haliotis cracherodii (assembly GCF_022045235.1). Classification (NCBI taxonomy): domain Eukaryota; kingdom Metazoa; phylum Mollusca; class Gastropoda; order Lepetellida; family Haliotidae; genus Haliotis; species Haliotis cracherodii. The sequence goes on along the minus strand of NW_027266267.1, from coordinate 5,946,384 downwards.
TAACGAACTGACGGATATAACCACTAGGAAGTCAAATATTGTGTTCGTAACATCAAACTTTAACCAAAAGAAGAACGTGTTGTGTCATTGCATCAAGACTACAGACACTGCTGACATCATGATGACAATTAACATTAACGTTATTTATAAGAGAGGACCAACGTTCAAGGGGTATTTCAAATATAGGCAAAAATACGACGTGTCTCGTTATGCAAAGGAGACGAGTGCTACTTTCAAGGTTTGGATTCAGAGGCAACATTATTGCACTTCCATTCGGGATCCATCTTTGAAATTCGAATCTTAGTAGTGTCGTGATCCGTATCAAGAATCGCAGAATCGCCTGTTCCGTGATTAGGGAACTCCAAGCCTATTCCCGGTGTCGTCTTGGTGGCAAACGGAGAAGGTGGGTGAGTCAGGTTTAACATCGCTTTGAACAGTATTCCAGTTACATCACGGCGTTTTCCATTCTCGTGAAACCCACGAGCACGGGTATGGTGCTCACAAACCAGGAGACATAAATCAAAACCTACCTGTAGAAACTGCTCGATAGAATAATACCCCTAAAGAGTAATGTTTATGTGGACTTTGTAATTCTCCAACAGGTGCTGATGAGTTCCATTATGTATTCCTTTGTGAAGCCTTTGTTTATAAGAGATTGCGACGTATACCTGAGAAATATTCATTTATGCATTTAAATGTTTGATAACAACTACTTAGTTAAAAGTACCCGGAAACATCCTTTTCCGTAAAAGCGACTATGCTTGTCTTAAGAGGCGACTATGCTTGTTTTAAGAGGCGACTATGCTTGTTGTAAGAGGCGACTATCCTTGCCGTAAGAGGCGACTATCCTTGTCGCAAGAGGCGACTAACGGTATCGGTTGATCAGGCTCGCTGACTTGGTTGATGTTTGTCATTGCATCCCTAAAGCGTGGATCGATGCTCATGATATCAAATCACTGGATTGTCTGGTCCAGTTGAATTACCATAGAAAACAGAAATGTGGCTAACATTAGTGAGTGAGTGAGTATGGTTTTACGCCGCATTTAGCAATATTCCAGCAATGTCACGGCGGGGGACACCAGAAATGGGCTTCACACAATGGACCTATGTCGGGAATCGAACCCGGGTCTTCGGCGTGACGAGCGAAGGCTTTAACCACTAGGCTACCCGACCGCCCGCTCTCACTTGTGAATTCACATACAAACTACGTTTATAACGAACATGCTTATAACGAACTGACGGATATAACGAACTTATTTTTAGTCCCGGCCATTTGCTGTGTATATGCTGTATATACGCGTATAACGAACTACGATTATAACGAACTAAAATTAGTGGTCCCTTTGAGTTCGTTATAGCCGTACTTTACTGTATGTTTTTAAGTTGATCTGGAGGAATACTGGAATATCTTACGACAAAACTTGATGATTTCAAAATATAAATTAATTAGAGAGAGACAGTATTCCAAACTCGATATTTGTAAGAGAGAGAGAGTTCGGTTTAACGCCGCTTTTAACAGTATTCCAGTTATATCACGGCGTGTCAGCTTAATGTGGGAGGAAAGCCCGAAGTGATGCAGGTCTCAGACGTTTACCACTTCGGTGAAACCCACGAGCACGGGTATGGTGCTGACAAACCTAGAAACATAATCGGGGCGAACCGGGATTCGAACTCACAATCATAGGTTTCTGGCATGCCCAAGGGACGCAACTCTGCACAGCGAATCGCGGCGCCTTAGACGACTGGGTCACCCGTGCCCCCCGATATTTGTAAGACTGACATTGCAACAGACGAGGTGTCACGTTTGTAGTTGTTCAGCTTGGAAAGATCTTGGGTCAGCTACTGACACACTGTCTTCAAATGTACACAACACAGTTTCAAAGATTCAAAACATCAGTATGTGACCGAATTCAACCTCTGAACTGTGTTCTTCAGACAGATAAAGGTTTCTTTAAGAATTAGGAACGGATTGGGAGATATTATGAAACTACCTGCACGTTTTGGTAACATTTTGGTCACAGGTTGACGAAAATCACGTCCTGACACGAAAAGACAGGATTTAGACAATTAATTCTGTAGGAAGACTGTGCCCACTGACACCATACTTATGAACATTTATTAGTTTCAGCTTGAAACCCTGATCTAAGTACATTCCTCAAAACGAAAATGATAGTGGTGTTTCACGGCCATACTTTTCTATCTCCAAAATGAACTTGAAAGTGTCTGTATTCAGATAAAAATGCTCAATTCCAACAAGAAAGGGCAGAATACTTTCCTCATTTGACTATTTTACAATTGAACATTTTCAATAATAGTAAATGAAAAGTATTATCGTTGCAAACTATCAAAATATACTGACATTTTGCATCACTAATTATCCATCTTTTCAATTTCAAAATATTCTATCTCCTGATCACGTGATATAAGGAATTATTTTCATTGGATACGCACTTGGATCAGCCTGGAGCTTAGATTGAGTTTAGATTTGGAGTAAACACAATACTGTGACAAGTCTCAGACGTTTACCACTTCGGTGAAACCGCCTCCGTGGTCTAGTGGTAGAGCGTCCGCCCGAAGGGGCGAAGGTCCGGGGTTCGTCGGCCTCATCATACCAAAAGATGCTAAATATGTTACTTGTTGTTACCCTGTGTGGCGCTCGGCATTAAGGGGCTAAAACAAGGATCGGACGGCTCTTCAGTATACTGTGTCTGAGTGGGGTGTCCATGTAAAACTGCGGCATGGTATCCCAATGGGATAGATGCCTAGCACTATAAGTCGGCATCAGTCCGGACTGGTACAAGCAGCCACACACACACACACACACACACACACACACACACACACACACAAACACACAAACACACACACACAAACACACAAACACCAACACACACACATACACGTTAAACCCCATTTCACCTAACCTCACCTCACCAGTATTGGAGTATACTCTCAACTTCTTGAGCATGTATTCATTTCTTGTCACGAGATAATGCATTGGTTTCTCCGTTAAAGGGACGTGTTCTTATGGGAGGAGTCACTGCACGTGCTACATATGTGGGTGTTAGTGTGTAATATGCTTGGAGTGGGTTGATATCGGCGCCTATGACAACTTAACACGTGATGAACTATCGATCCTGTACCATTGATGCTGACAGGCAGACTTTGAGATGAAGCACATCTCCCTGGTTTGAAGTGCCATGTGAAAACCGGGCTGAATGTCTTGAACAACGGTAAGGTCTAAAACTTCCTATTATCATTTTGGGGACACACTGTTTTATTTTATATCCAATACTGGTATGTCCCGAATTGAAATCCGATTTGCTTATGAAATATTTTGTATGTTATGCCATTAATCTGTTCGATTACTACGACTCTTTTTGTCTGTCAATTGTCATTTCAAGCCTCACAAACTTACATTCTAATCAAAGTATTTACCGAGGGCGGTCTCTGTTTTCTATTTTTTTGGGAAAATAATATAGTCCCTGTTCATGTATCTCCTAGGCCTGATTAATGTTAGCCACATTTCTGTTTTCTATGGTAATTCAACTATGGTATTCAAATGTGTGTTTGTCCGGCATTTGAGCCACGGTTGTGTTATTGTTTATAAAGAAAACCTTCGTTTGTCTGGTGAAAATTGTTCACTTGTGTACAAAGTGGACTAAACATATAGACACTCGAGTAATGATAAAAAAATAAAGGAATAAATGGAGAGACAAATATCGATCTAAATCGTCATTACCCCGAAACAGAAGTACTTGTGACGGGCACCTTGTCAATTTCGCAGGTGCAACACAAAGGTCATGTAAGGAGGACACGCCTATTCCTAAAAAAAAGGTGATTAAAACGTGTTTTGCACATTTAACTTTATGAACAAAACAATGGATAATACGGGTGCCATTGTGTGTTCAATAAAATGTCAGTAGTAGTTGATGGCCCCACTAGGGTAACCACTTTGGGTTCTCTGTATGCCCGATGACGTCACTTCCTGTGTCCGATGGCGTGCACATCCAAGATGGCGGCACTTCCGGTTCCGGCGATGCATGCGCATCCCAAATGGCGGCACTTCCGTTTCCGGTGGCGCGCGCATCCAAGATGTCGGCTTGTCCGTTTCCGAAAGGTGTCCACACTTCCAAGAGGGCGGCACATCTGTTTCCGTGGAGGAGAGCGACCCTAAGAAGCGCTCGTACATTATGAAAAGATCAAAATTGAAAGAGGCGCCTGTAAAATCCTTGATGTTCATTTTTCTTCTTTTTTAAAATAAAAAGAAAGGGTGGTGGTGGTGGTGGAGGGAGGGAGGAGGAGGAGGAGGAGGTGGGTTCTTTGTTTTGGTTTGAGGGTCGTCAAAGCCATGGATGAAAGTGTTCTTTCGGGAGAGATGGGTGGCCCTGAAAAGGGCCGTTGGAAACAAATTGGAAACAAGCTGGACAAGGGTTGTTTCCTTGATGACATTACTTTCCTTGATCTCGATACTAGATAATAATACGGACCATCCCAACAGTCGGGGACGTCAACTCCGCGTTGTATCGCTTGTTGTAATGCTGCAATAGCCTCAGACTTGTTCTTAAACCAGTGCGGGCTCTGCGATAAGATCGTCTCCTATTCATCAGGTGGATAGGCCACTATTGTAAGACAGACTGTACACCCATGTAAGGTTGACTGTACATCCATATTGATTCAAACATAATTATAAAACTGATTGATCACTGATGTACGACTGACAGTACGCTCAGGTAATACTGTCGGTAACCTTCTACGGTTGAATTAACTTACATCAACTGACTGTACACCCCTTAAGACTGACTGTACAACCCTGTAAGACTGACTGTACACCCTTTAAGACTGACTGCACAACTCTGTAAGACTGACTGTACACCCCCTAAGACTGACTGCACAACTCTGTAAGACTGACTGCACAACTCTGTAAGACTGACTGTACAACTGTGTAAGACTGAATGTACACCCCTGTGTAAGACTGAGTGTACAACCCTGTAAGACTAAGTGTACAACCCTTTAGAGTGACTGTACACCCCTGTAAGATTGACTGTACACCAATATAAGACTCGGTGTACACCACTGTAAGACTGACTGTACACCATGTAAGACTAGGGGTACACCACTGTAAGATTGACTGTACAACCCTGTAAGACTAGGGCTAAGGATAGAGTTTGGGTAATCCAATAGCCACTAAACGGGTACCTAACCCTAATGACCGTAAAGGGATGATTGATCGTAAAGGGGATCCAAGGGCTAAGGACAGAGTTTGGGTAATCCAATAGCCACTAAACGGGTACCTTACCCTAATGATCGTAAAGGGGTGATTTATCGTAAAGGAGTTCCAAGGACTAAGGATAGAGTTTGGGGTAGCCTACCCTAACACTGGCGACATTTCGATGTGTTCAGCGCCAATATAGTATCCCCAATAAACTGCATTCTTGTGCATAATAATGAAAATTAATGAACCGAAAAATATAATAGATGTATATTAGTTCCATTTTAGCCACTTCAATAACGAGAAAAACGAAATAAGAAATAAATAAAAAATAAAAGTGCTTTCGTTTACTAGCGCTTGCTATAAAATGCGCCGCCGAAGGCTATATTTAGTAAACAAATATTCAAAACGCTCAACACCGCTTGGCGTCTTCAATAATATTGCGTGTAGAGATGATAGATCTTTGGGAGGAGGTTATGCACACTCGATGACCTCTGACGTCACAGGGCATTGTTTCGCCGGTGTGACTGGCAATAAAATACCACAAATTACGACATAGGGTATTGTCACGTGTTTGTAAAGTTTGTGGTACTGTATTCTCCCATTACAGGGCTTGATCTTCAATCGCCAGCAGTGGTTTATTCGCAGTGGTTTTTTTATTCACCCAGTCTGATTGACTTGCTGAGAGTGGAGAGCTCTGTAATCGCGTTTTGATTGGCTGGCTATGACGGCACTATTTTCGGATCGGGGATACCCGAGGTCGTCAGGTTCAGGAAATCCCCAGCCGGCAAAACATTGCCGTAGTGACGATGTTTCCATCTCCGAAAGTTGGTGACCGAGAGAAAATTTGTGGGGGAAGAAGGGGTGTGATATGTGGAGATATATCAGAGAATTTCGGCTTCCCAATGTATGAGAATCAGTTGCAGAATGGGGAGACGGTAACCGAAGCGAGATACCGCATCGATATTACGGGACCAGGTGAGCCACTCCGGTATATTCTTTACTGGGCGTTTTCAAGGCTAATAACAAAGCTAATGAAACAGTACATTAATTCATATAAAAATACTGATGAAATAGGTAAACAAACCATATTGTTTTTTGTTGTTTTTTTAAAAAATAACTATCAAACACATATTAAATGTCATGTTATAACGAAGTGTTGATCTAGAGCCGATCGATCACAAACATAGTTATATTAACATAATCGAGACTTAAATTTCATATTTTAAAAAAATAAAGGCTCAAATAATTTGGATGTAAAGCAATACTCAATGTTTATGCAGGAAACGGCCAATCTTTGCCGGACGGACTGTACATCTCGCGACCATGATGTTGACAAAGCAGACAAACTGATGAAGATAAAGATAGTGGGCACTAATCAACATTATTAGGTATTTTTTGTCAAAAACTTTTTTTTCAACAATTATTTACATTTATGCATCTTCAAATATATTTTGTATTTTAGATACGATGAAATAATCTTAAAATTAATTTCATATTATTATTTTTAGGTAGAAACTCAATATCACAGTTAATCATTTTCAGAATTAACAGACAAAACAGAGTATTAAAGACATGTAGAATTAAGTTTGTCTCAAGTATATTCTTTAAACCAAAGATTTATTATTTACCATGTTTACTGAAAAAAATCCAATTCTTTAATAATGCAATTGTTATAATATCATAGCAGACAAAGAGCCCCAATATGCATAGCTAGCTTAATTTTAATGATAATTATTTAGCATTTCTCGGGATGATAAACTGGACATATGACAAAATAAGAAATGTATTCTTATTTATTATTCTCCCATTACAAGGTTTACAGTGGTTTTTTTTCCCATAATCTAATTGGCTGCCGGAGAGTGGAAAGCTGTATCGCTATTTTAATCAGACACCTTGAATTATTCTGATATGTACATTTTCAGAACATGGTAAGTAAAGAAAAACTCAAATTTATGGGTGATGAACAAATGACCAACAAGAGGTCCTCTTATAACATTTAACCTTAAACTTCAGTTCTTTACATAAGAAATGTCTAATTTTAATTTTAATACTTTTCACACAAAAATCATATATGAACAGGTCACTTAAATACAAATTTATTATGAGTCTTGTTTTCATAACGATAAAAAGAAGAACATGTTTATTTAAATTACCTATTATCAGTAGGTCTTAACTTCTAATCTGATAAAATAAGAAAAGAATAAAGTTTGGAGGTATCTGTTTCAGTAAAATAACAATGTAACTTTACAAAGGTATTAAAATGCAAATATTTGTATAGCTATTGGAATAATAATTTATTGTTTACATATATTCTATGTATTTATGTTTCACACACAATAAAGTATTGTGCTTGTCAAATTCACATTGTTTCTTGTCATTCACAAATATGGGGAAATTAGATAACTCATTTAGTAACATTTTTGGTGCCATGATGTTAAATATTATGTTCAAAAGAAAAATTGTCCACTGAATAAAAAAAAAGTTTTTTTATTTAATAAATACACGTGTGCTTCCAAGAAATGCTTAATAATTATCATTAAAATTAAGGTAGCTATGCATATTGGGGCTCATTATCTGCTATGATATCATAACAATTGCATTATTAAAGAAGTTGTTTTTTTCAGTAAACATGGTAAATAATAAATCTTTGGTTTAAAGAATATACTTGAGACAAACATAATTCGAAATGTCTTTAATAATCTGTATCGTCTGTTTGTAATTTTGATATTGAGTTTCTACCTAAAAATAATAATATGAAATCAATTTTAAGATTTTTTCATCCTATCTAAAATACAAAATATATTTTAAGATGCATAAATGTAAATCACTGTTGATAAAGAAATATTGTTTTTGAAAAAAATACCTAATATTGTTGATTGGTGCCCACCATCTTTATCTTCATCAGTTTGTCTGCTCCCTATTAGAAACCAAAATAGTTTAAAAAAATATAAATACATATATTACATTCTTGAGTTTACATAGATCTAGGTATGACTTAATACATTCAAGTTTAAACGTGGTGATAAAAAATGAGTTTCTTAATTGTCCTGAGATAGTATGTTTAAATAACTGAAATCTTCGTGTTAAAAAACCCCAAATAATTAAAGGCCAAAATAAACTAATTATACTGATCTGGATAAACTTCACCTGTTGAAAGGGGAAACAACTGCTGTGGTTGCAAAACATCTTGGTCGTGAGATGTACGGTCCGTCCGGTAAAGATTGATCGTTTTCTGCATTAAAATTGAGTATTGCTTTAGATCCAATTTATTTTTAAAATAACAAAAACAATACGGTTTATTTCACTATTTCATCAGTATCTTTACATGAATTAATTAACTGTTTCATTAGCTTTGTTATTAGCCTTGAAAACGCCCTGTAAAGAATATACCGGAGTGGCTCACCTGGTCCCGTAAAATCGATGCGGTATCTCGCTTCGGTTACCGTTTTCCTGCAAGTGAATCTCGTACATTGGGAAGCCGAAATTCTCTGATATATCTCCACATATCATACACCTTCCTCCCCAACAAATTTACTCTCGGTCACCAACTTTCGGAGATGAAAACATCGTCACCACGGTATTGTTTTGCCAGCTGGGGATTTCCTGTACTGGACGACCTCGGGTATCCCCGATCCGAAAATAGTGCCGTCAATTATTTTTAACCAGCCAATCAAAAAGTGTTGACACAGCTCTCAACTCTCAGACAGCCAATGAGATTGAGTGAATAAAAATAAACCACCGCTGGCGATTGAAGATCAAGCCCTGTTATGGGAGAATTTAATATTATATATCACAAGCATGAATACCATTGAAAGGTAATCGCTGCTTTGTTAAAGTTATATGAATAAATGGTCTTCAGAAAAATTATTAAATTTTAAAAATATAAAACAAAGAGTATTCAGTTGTGTAGCAAATATAAACCTCACATAGGCTCCTGTTTAGTTTTAGATGACAGTCCTATTAAACTTGTAATAGAAGCCCAGTTCTTGAGTATTGTTTTTATTTTCGATCAACATATGACCTTTCTGCCCAAAATGAAATACCTAAACAATACATGCCTGAAAGCCGTTGACATATTGAAAGTTGTTTCAAATGCCTTGTGGGGAGGGGATCAGAAAATCACCCTCCAACTATACAGAGCACTTATCCTTTCTAAACATGATTACAGCTCCATCATTTATGGCGGAGCTTGTAAAAACATTTTTTAAATTATTATGTTACGTCCACCACCGAAGTCTGCGGCTTAGCCTTGGAGCTAACAGAACTGAAATTTCATAGTATGTGGAGGCTGATGAGCTTGTCCAAAACAACGTCGCATTCAATTATTATCTCAGTATATATTGGCCATTCGAGAGATACACATGAATATTTATTGAAACTTAAGGATCCTCCGTTCTGTGTCTGTGTACTGTGATGGATTAATCACAGTCAAGCATGTCCTGCTTGAATGTGTTGTTTTTTTTCCACCACAAGGGATAACTATTTCAAATCATCATCTTTAAAGAATATTTTGTTAACATTGATTTAATTATAAGGTTTTTTTAAATAATTAAAATTATACAATACATTTTGATTGATAACTGAGATGGTCAGTGGCTGTACCCTCGAATGGTGTTGAAGTGCCCGAAGAGGGTATACAATACCACATCATTCAAAGCATACTTATTACAATACGTGGTTTTAATTTAGGCTAGATTTGTCAATATTCCCCAACATCTGAAGAGATGATGTCTAAATGTCTTGATGATTACTTTTAAACTCTTTAAAGTCACAAATAAAATATAAAATGAAATATATATTGCCGATATGACGACATCTTAACTCACTCACCCGAGCTTGATAATTGTTATCAACTCACATGTACGTTGTTGTTTTACGTTACCACTTTTAAAATACATGATGTGTTTGTGACTAATGTTGTATATATTATTGCAGAGAGAAGTCCCCAGAAGAACATCACTACAAAACAGGACGTCGTTGAAATAATACGTTTGGTTTTGATTGATTTTGGGCAACACCAAGATGTGGTCCTAATCAACGCACAGAAGAGGAAATACATTTCGAGGCTGACATCAACAAGGGTGCAGATATTCCAATACTTTCTGTTTGATTGAAACTTCGTCATCTTTCCTCGTGTCCAGAGTGTTTATAATGCAAAAGGATAATGCAACTGTGTTATTCTCTGAAATGGAAATCGCATCGACGTCAGTACTTGCAATAGCCCAGGCATTGGGAGCGATTGGAAATATCCTCATTATCATCATCATTGCAAGGACGCCAGGGATGAGAGGCGTTTCCGGTGCGCTCATGATAAACCAGGCTGCAGCTGATGTGATACAGAAGATCATTTCATTGGTTTCGATATGTGTTGCTCCTTTTCAAATGGCTCAGTTTCAAATACATCTTAGACTTAGTCTGTTTGCTCTGCAAGGCGTGGTCTCTCACAGTATAGCTGCCCTTTCAGCAAACCTCTACCTGGCTATATGCATGCAGCATATGTACAAGAGCAAGGTCACAATGAAGCGGGTGTATGTTTTTCTCGGTTGTTCCTGGACATTCAACATTGCGATCGCATGCACAAGCCACACTGTTCAATCATTCCACAGTGTTGATCTCACGTCGCTAAACATCATCCACATTCGTCTAACTTCTTCTAACTGTTGGTTCCTTGTTCTCATGATTCTCAATACCATCGTCGCACCTTTCTGCTTGGTAGCGGCTTCTTTCTTGAGAATTCGCTCCTTCACAAACCGCCCTTCCATGACCAACATCCTTCCTAGCAGTGTGAGGAAGGTGATGCTGTCTCACATGATACATATAATGGCCATCATCTACCTCATCTCCTCCATTCCCATCTTCGTTGCCATCTCCGTCGAGGTTCCGTTAAAAGGATTCAAGGCAATTGCCTTGACGGTAAACTCTATCTATCACATCTTGAAGCCATTTCTTTACATCAAGCTGTATAAGCCTTTCCGGGAGACTGTGACGGCTATGCTCGGCAACCCATGTCAAAACCGTGTATTGCCTTCCCAGCAGGACCAAATCCTCACTGTCCAAACTAAGGGGAACAAGTTTGCCCACAGGCAAGTTGCAGGGAGAAATGTCATACTATCGACCCACCTGTGAGTACTGGTGTTAGACGGATTGCTCATTTGGCTACTGGAGAACTGTCTGAACTCAGAAACCACAAAGTTGAACTGCGCACACTGACGAGAATACGCTCTTAAAAAAAGAAAAAAAAGAAAGAAAAGAATACGCTCTTCAGACTGGTGAACCCATCATAGTGTGGGCATGTGTTCGTAGAACATTACCAAGTGGTGATGATACAAGGTGTTAGCTGGACGTTGAGCGTACCCTGCACCAACCGGTGGCACTCGTCACAAACGCATGCAAAGACAAGATGACTGTTCTAAAGTTATAACGTCAAAACTTCAGTATTCAGTATATCCCCACACCTAGCATCAACTTGTGTTCAGTATATCCTCACATCTAGCATCTACTTGTGTTCAGTATATCTTCGCATCTAGCATCTACTTGCATACAATATATCCTTACATCTAGCATCTACTTGCGTACAGTATATCCCGACATCTAGTATCTACTTACGTACAGTATATCCTGACATATAGCATCTACTTGTGTTCAGTATATCCTCACATCAAGCATCTACTTGTGTTCAGTATATCGTCACATCTAGCATCTACTTGTGTTCAGTATATCCTCATATCTAGCATCTACTTGTGTTCAGTATATCCTGACATCTAGTATCTACGTACGTACAGTATATCCTGACATCTAGCATCTACTTGTGTTCATTATATCCTCACATCTAGCATCGACTTGTGTTCAGTATATCCTGATATCTAGCATCTACTTGTGTTCAGTATATCCTCACATCTACCTTCTACTTGTGTTCAGTATATCCTCACATCTAGTATCTACTTGTGTTCAGTTCATCCTCACATCTAGCATCTACTTGTGTTCAGTATATCCTCACATCTGGTATCTACTTGTGTTCAGTATATCCTCACATCTAGCATCTACTTGTGTTCAGTATATCCTCACATCTGGTATCTACTTGTGTTCAGTATATCCTCACATCTAGCATCTACTTGTGTTCAGTATATCCTCACATCAAGCATCTACTTGTGTTCAGTATGTCCTGACATCTAGTATCTACTTACGTACAGTATATCCTGACATCTAGCATCTACTTGTGTTCATTATATCCTCACATCTAGCATCGACTTGTGTTCAGTATATCCTGATATCTAGCATCTACTTGTGTTCAGTATATCCTCACATCTAGCTTCTACTTGTGTTCAGTATATCCTCACATCTAGTATCTACTTGTGTTCAGTTCATCCTCACATCTAGCATCTACTTGTGTTCAGTATATCCTCACATCTGGTATCTACTTGTGTTCAGTATATCCTCACATCTAGCATCTACTTGTGTTCAGTATATCCTCACATCTGGTATCTACTTGTGTTCAGTATATCCTCACATCTAGCATCTACTTGTGTTCAGTATATCCTCACATCTAGCATCTACTTGTGTTCAGTATATCCTGATATCTAGCATCTACTTGTGTTCAGTATATCCTCACATCTAGCATCTACTTGTGTTCAGTATATCCTCACATCTAGTATCTACTTGCGTACAGTATATCCTCACATCTAGCATCTACTTGTGTTCAGTATATCCTCACGTCTAGCATCTACTTGTGTTCAGTATACCCTCACAACTAGTATCTACTTGTGTTCAGTATATCCTCAAATCTAGCATATACTTGTGTTTAGTATATCCTCACTTCTAGCATCTACTTGTGTTCAGTACACCCTCACATCTAGTATCTACTTGTGTTCAGTATATCCTCACATTTAGTACCTACTTGTGTTCAGTATATACTGACATCTAGCATCTACTTGTGTTCAGTTTATCCTGACATCTAGCATCTACTTGTGTTCAGTATATCCTGACATCTAGCATCTACTTGTGTTCAGTATATCCTCACATCTAGTATCTACTTGTGTTCAGTATATCCTCACATCTAGTATCTACTTGTGTTCAGTATATCCTCACATCTAGTATCTACTTGTGTTCAGTTCATCCTCACATCTAGCATCTACTTGTGTTCAGTATATCCTGACATCTAGTATCTACTTGTGTTTAGTATATCCTCACATCTAGTATTTACTTGTGTTCAGAATATCCTCACATCTAGTATTTACTTGTGTTCAGTATATCCTCACATCTAGCATCTACTTGTGTTCAGTATATCCTCACATCTAGCATCTACTTGTGTTCAGTATATCCTCACATCTAGCATCTACTTGTGTCCAGTATATCCTCACATCTAGCATCTACTTGTGTTCAGTATATCCTAACATCTGGTATCTACTTGTGTTCAGTATATCCTCACATCTAGCATCTGCTTGTGTTCAGTATATCTTCACATCTAGTATCTACTTGTATTATGTGTATCCTCACATATATAGTTCATATTTACGCCACATTTAGCAATATTCCAGCAATATCAGCGAATATCACCGGAAATGGGCTTCACGCTTTGTACCAATGGCGGGAATCGAACTCGGGTCTTCGTCGTGACTAGCTTACGCTTTAACCACTGGGCTAGCCGACCGCCCCTTGTAGATATAAGACACCACATTCGAGCGAAATGGATATTTATGTTATAGGAGTTCAAACAAATAGTACCAGTATTGTTATACTAGCCTCCAGTATACACGGACTACAAGAGGCACAGCCAACAGTTTTCTACATTCCGTCATATAGCTGGAATATTGCTGAGTGCGGCGTAAAACAACAAACCAACCAGCCAATACTAGGCAACCACATACCGCTCAAGTATGAACCAGCCTTAAAGCCCCACCCTGACTGTAAATAGCCCGCAAGGTTGTGGTGTTTCAGTTTCGAACAATGACTGACAATGTAAACACAACCGAGTGTTAGACCGGCAGCCCAGAGCACTTTGGTCAAACGAACAAGGTACCAATATCCGAACACAGGAACATTTACTGTGTAACCCAACATATTCATATATGGATGTCTGCCGGGGAGCCCCTGCTGCGTGTGGCCCCTGTCCCCCCAAAAGAAGGGGCCATTCAAGGGCTGGATCAAACATTGGAGGTACCACATGAAAGTAACTGTAAATGAACTGGTACATCTCACAGAGTACAGAATGGGCCACGCCAGACAAATCTTCCTCTGCAAAAGGCCTGCCAGACACCCCCAAAGAGGGTCCCAAAATTTGGGCTGGGTTAAACATTGGAGGTACCACATGAAACCAACATAAAATGAACGATTGCACTCTACTTATTGCACAATACCCATTGCCAGACAAATCATCTTCTGCATAAGGCCCGCCGGACACCCACAAAAAGTTGACCCTTCAGGTATACACGGGTAAAATTGGTCTGGAATATATATCGATTGTACCACATTAAGGTACGTTTGAATGAACAGGTTCATATCACAATAATTAAATTTTCGTTGTGTTCATGGAAATTCCTGCATTCTGATTAGCTGAATTGGTCACGTGTTATTGCATTCATTTCCCAATGAATGTAAAAAATTAAGCCACGCCCACCGCTGCGCACTACTTTTATTACTGCGGAATGTCGGGGAATCCCAATATTACAGTCGAGGGAATTCCCTTTCTGCTCACGTGTATCGTCATGCACAGGACATTTAGCGACTTTCATACATATTCATTGTCCAAACTACCCTTTGAAACCGAAGGCCGAGAATGAATGAAACAGCAAACGTGCAGGCTCGCTCGCCAGTTTTTTCCGCTCGCCTCGGTTCAACTTTCATGTCTTCGCGTTTCATTTCTAACTAGCATTTCTCCAACTGTTTTACCGTAATCAGAGAAGTAATGTTTGAATCACGCAGTAAATGACCATGTTATTTGAAACAGCCGCCTTCTCTCGGACATATTTCTTCCGGTTCGTTACAGTCTGACTGTTGTAAGTCTTTTCGCCTCTTGCCTTAATTGACAGGTCAAATGAACATTGTTTTAATCCCACTCTCCGTTGATTGGCTACTGACTGTGTAGGCGTGTCAAGTTATGTGCATAAATGAAACGATCACCTGATTCATGTCACGCCACTGTATGTATTCCTACACCTGGAATGTTCATCAATGCCGTCATTTTTGACGTAGCGGATTCATACAGTTTGCACATCGGTTTTTCGATTCATACCTCCATGAACCGAAAAAAATACACAGTCAATCCTTAAGAGTACAGAATGGGCCACACCAGACAAATCTTCCTCTCCATAAGGCTTAAACATTGGAGGTATCACATGGAACCAACATAAAATGAACTATTACACTCTACTTATTACAAAATACCCATTGCCAGACAAATCCTCTTCTGCATAAGGCCCGCTAGACAGACCCTCACCCCACCCCACACAGTTGACCCTCTGTAATCCCAGTGTGCATAATGAAACATTGGACATCAGCTCTGAGAGTCAACAGATGGTCAAATTTATGAGATTATAGATTCATAGATTAGGCCTATCGTTGAAATGTAATAAAAAAAGGCATGAATCTGATTTTTGTGAATATATATATGATCAGCTATGAAGTCCTCAAAGCCTGCTATAGCCTGATAGCTTGGCTATGGATTCCTACAAACACAAACATGCTTACGTAGTCCTCAAAGCCTGCTATAAGAATGGTAAATGACAGTCCCTAATACCATATGAAAATCTTTGGGTGATAATTGTGTTTAAAAACCTATGATCTCCGTTTATTTAGCTGAATGATCTCCGTTTATAAAGCTGAATGTAAAATTGATAAATATGGAGATGTATTTGGCCTGAATTCAGATTTTTAGATGATAAAACTTGCTAAATAAATGGAGATCATAGGTTAATTATTAAACACAATTATCACCCCGAATTTCCAGATTATCATCCTAAAACATTTCCAAGTGGCATTAGGGGCTATCATTATCCATTCAGCAACACTCAACAACAAAAGTGTATAGTGTATTTTTCAAACAAGTAAAGTTTGGTTTTCATTATTGTAGTACATATGTGGAATCAAGTCACAAAAACGCAAATGCTACAGAAAAGCATGCATTCCATGCAAATGATGACTTTTATGCAAGCCCCATGCATTTCGTGTGCGTTAACGGGATTCCATATGCATTGTTTAGCATCGTGCTGACAACAACCATTCAGAAAAAACAACAAAATTACACAATTATTCAACATTATGAAATGCCACGCTTGTCCGAAAACGAGCGTCTACGAGCCATTGGTGTGCTTGAAGAAGGATTGAGTCAACGTGATGTTGCAAGACAATTTAACGTCCACAGAAACACCATTTGGCAACAGACGAATGCAGTCAGAGACCATCCTCGGAGTGGCAGGCCACGCGTAACCAATAATCGACAAGACAACTGGATTCGAACAACTCACCTACGAAATCGATTCTATCCAGCAACTGTGACTGCAAGAAGCATCCCTGCCCTTCGACGATTATCTTCACAAACCGTACGTCTCCGCCTCAGATGTGCAGGGATTGTCCTTGTTGTGTCATGGAAGAAGATCGGTTCTGGGGCAGCAGCGTTTTGGTATCGGGTGGGATTACAGCAAGACAGAGGACCCGTTTGATAGTGGTAGAGGTAAATCTCAATGGACAGCGCTACCGCGACGAGATCATCGGACCTGTTGTTCTACCGTTTTTGAGTCGTCATGGCCCAGGCATTACCTTTCAACATGACATCGCCCGGCCTCATATTGCTCGCCTTTTTCAGGATCTCTTCAACAAAAACAACGTGAATGTCATCCCCTGGCCGGCTCACTCCTCTGATCTATCAGCAATCGAGCACATGTGGGATGAGATGGATCGGCGCCTTCGACGTCAACCACGTGTTCCACAGACACTCCTGGAACTTCGAAACATGCTCCAGCAGATATGGACAGATATCCCACAGAACTTTGTGCGACGCCTGGTCCATTCCATGAGACGAATATGTGTTGCTTGCATCGCAACCAGAGGCGGACACACACGCTATTGATTTGTAAATTGACATTTTGGCATGTTCATGTTTTGTTTAATGAAATCACGCATTTTCAGAAGTCAGTATGACAAATTAAAACCATTTGAACACTTACAGGAGTCTTTTATCTGTTGCAAGCCGAAATTGTTTCAGATTTGGTAAAAACATAACTTTGCATTAAATCTTATTCAATGACACAGGAACTTTTGTTGTTCAGTATATAAAAATCATGGCACATAGCATCATATGCCTATCCGGCTTGTAGGAATCCATAACCAAGCTATCAGGCTGTAGCAGGCTTTGGGGAATTCATAGCTGATCAGATATATATTCACAAGATTCAGATTCATGCCATTTTCATTACATTTCAACGATAGGCCTAATCTGTGATATCAATACTAGTATTCAAAGACCTGATTTTATAAATACGTGATTTTAATCTCAATAAAATCCTTCCATCTTTAAGAACAAAACATAAATTTGACCATTTGTTGACTCCCAGAGCTGATGTCCAATGTTTCATTATGCACACTGGGATTACAGAGGGTCAACTGTGTGGGGTGGGGTGAGGGTGTGTCTGGCGTGCCTTATGCACAAGAGGATTTGTCTGGCAGTGGGTATTTTGTAATAAGTAGAGTGTAATAGTTCATTTTATGTTGGTTCCATGTGATACCTCCAATGTTTAAGCCTTATGGAGAGGAAGATTTGTCTGGTGTGGCCCATTCTGTACTCTGTGATATGAACCCGTTCATTCAAACGTACCTTAATGTGGTACAATCGATATATATTCCAGACCAATTTTACACGTGTATACCTGAAGGGTCAACTTTTTGTGGGTGTCTGGCGGGCCTTATGCAGAAGATGATTTGTCTGGCAATGGGTATTGTGCAATAAGTAGAGTGCAATCGTTCATTTTATGTTGGTTTCATGTGGTACCTCCAAAGTTTGATCCAGCCCTTGAATGGCCCCTTCTTTTGGGGGGCCAGGGGCCACACGCAGCAGGGGCTCCCCGGCAGACATCCATATATGAATATGTTGGGTTACACAGTAAATGTTCCTGTGTTCGGATATTGGTACCTTGTTCGTTTGACCAAAGTGCTCTGGGCTGCCGCTCTATGTCAGGAGAAGCTTTTTGAAAACCATACCGGAACAAGATCCCCTTTGACCGTCAAACTTCGTATAAAATGGAATATCAAGCCCCTGATACCACAAATGGGTCCATATTTATATCTATAGATAAGTCAATATATTTAGATCATAGTTTCAATATTAGGTAACTAACGCATTCTAAAGAAGGCCTGAGTCCCTATATATACGGAGTCCAGTGGCAGATACTTCACTCTGCCACCAATAAGACTTAAAGGGACTCAGCAGCCTTCTCTCTGTTTTAAAGGTAAGATGACATTATTGTCTTGTTAAATTATTCCTGCCTTTAACTTATATGGTATCCTGTGCAAGCAACTAAATATTTACCATGGTTTGTAATATTTAAGAATAAGTTATATGTCATTCATTATACCGCAAAGCAACTTGAATGTTAATTGTATGTGTGTGTTTACATATATGTTAGTAGATTAGTTCACTTGTACATTAACTGTTGATAATGCCAAGTGATAGATAAAGCCGTACATTTCATAGCACATTGTGGTAAATACCCGCGGGTAATCTCACGTAAATACCTTCTCATGCGAATATTGGCCATGCTACGTCTATCATTTGGTTAAGCATTTACTGCATTGGAATTATACAGTATGTTAAATACATTTGTATGTCAATACACGAGTAACGCTAGAGTACCGTAAATGTAAATGTTAACAGTTCCTGCATGAAATGTCTTAGCATAAAATACTTCCCTGTCCGTTATTATTCACAATTCGCTTTTTGTACCTTTTTTGTCAGAACAATACTGTTAAGAAACGTTCAAACCAGTCACTATCAATTCATGTATGGTTGTCAATTATATATTTAATGCAACAAGTCACTGACTGCATCTATCTTGTAATGTAATATTGTTGAAATATCTCTCTCTATATGAAATTTGACTCTGCCACGAATAAAGACTTAAAGGGACTCAGCAGCCTTCTCTCTGTTTTAAAGGTGATAGACGAGTAATCAGCTCTACCTAGTTAATTCGCCCACTATCTTGGTCATTGTGACATAGCAAACGGGACCACGCCCACACAAGGCAAAACGGTCCCAAAGACAAGCTACGTCAGTTGATGGAGATCAATGTTTCTGGTGCTGATGAAAGGCAGAACATAGAGAACAGGATGAGGCTGCAGTCATTTAGTCTTGACTCGTTGTAACCCTGAGTTACCAGGCAGAGTCATCATCAACAACAGCTCCACATCACAGACGCCAACCTCTACAATACCAACATCACCAGCAACATACACAACGTCAACATCAACGGTACCAACGTCAACATCAACATCTACGTCAGTATCAACAACCGTATCAACCTTATCAACAAAATCCTCAACAGCAGCTACTCAAAGTATTCCCTCCTCGGCTTCAAACACATGCATGGCCATGTCACATATTCAGCTTCCTAAATATTCAGGTAAGCAGGATGCAAATAACTGGTGGTCAGATCTTGAAACTTGAGTTAAACTCCAAGGTACTGATCAAGACAGAGCGTGTTTAATGTTGAACTTCCTCTTAGAAGGACCAGCCAAACATTGGCATCATGCCTTGAGTGACGATATCAAGTCAGACTGGAGTAGCTTGAAACAAGCTTTTATTGCGAGATTTCAACCATCAGGACAATTTGATCTGTCAGTATTGGCGATCAATCATCAACCTGCTGAATCAGTATCAGATTACATCTGTAGGTTACAGCAGTCCACCTCTAGTAAATCCATACCAGTCCACATCTTAGTTGCCATAGCTGTGAATGAATGGTCTGTGCCCTTCCGTCAGACAATGGGTCTATAATAAAGAACCAAAAACATTGGAAGAAGTGCGTCAACAGGGTGAACTGGCAGCCAAGTCATACCTCAGCATCCAACAGACAGATCACGCTAACCTCACAGACCAGGTGACTAAGCTATCAACACTATATATAGAGAAAACCATCTATACTTGCCGCCAGTCTATCCATCAATAGATACTAGCTACCAATGCTTACGAAACATATATATATACTGAGTCAAATTAAAAACTTCACATTGTTAAAAGTAATCCCATATATGATGTACAACGGACAAATGTATGAAAGAAGTTCATTTTTAATCATTAATGTCCAAAGAAGGATTTTAATTAACGGTGGTGACCTTAATTTGTTCCAAGCACCTACGGTATTCGGTAATAACATCAACAGTTTAATTCATAAGTCACAAGCACGAGAATCTAAAGGCACGAGAATCAGTAGCGTGTATGTGCGTTGACAACTGCCACACTGCCTCCTCATGGACATTGTGATTCTTGTTAACACATGATTGGGAAGACGACGCCATTGTTGCTTCAAAATGGTGCCAAGATCTTGCAAATGCTGTGGTTGGTTCTGCAGAGTGCGCAGACTTCTGCCAAGAGCATCACAGACGTGTTCGATGAGATTGAGGTCGGGAGACCTTGACGGCTAGTCCATGACGTTGACTCACACATTCTGAAGGAAATTCCTTGTCAAAATTGCTGTGTGGGGTCTGGCATTGTCGTATGGGAAGATCAAACCGGGTCCATGTGCTGCCATAAAAGGCAAAAGTTCTGGTGCCAGTACCTGGTCGCGGTTAGCAGTAGCGTTGAGGTTGTCACGGATGAAACCTTGAACGTGCATTGCCACAGAAAGCACCCCACACCATGACACTTCCGCCTCGAAATCTGTCAACTTACTGTACACAACACTGGGCGTAACGTTCATGACGGCGCCTCCACACCCTCGCCCTACCATCAGCAAATCGAAGATTGAATCGGGATTCATCACTGAAGACAACTTGATTCCAATTCCTCTGAGTCCATCGTAAGTGTCGCAGTGCCCACAACTGACGTTGACGTCTGTATAATTGAGTCAGAATCGGCCCCCAGTATGGCTCTCGTGCTTGAAGGTGAGCAGTTTTCGGACGGTTTCGAACAGTTTGCGCACTCAGTCTACCCCGAAACAGTTCATTTCTGGTTGATGTAGCCGTCAAAAATCGGTTACAGAGGTGACGTGCATGTGACGTCACACGTGGTCGACCTGGCCGAGGTACCCGTTTGCTGTAGACGCGTCTGTAAATCATAAACAGTCCGTCGACTACAACCCATCGTCCTTGCGACTTCAGCTACGGACGTTCCCGTCTGCAACATGCCGATGGCACGTTCACGTTGCACATTTGAAAGGCGTGGCATGACAAATGGCCGTAAAGACTTTTGTTTTCTTGTGTTTTTCTTTTTTTGTTAATGACTGCTAACAATTATGGCTGAAAAAACGCGCGGTATTATGGCCACGTGACCAGTTGCATGTGAAAAAACACTTTTGCCACTATAGTGCTGTGCACATGATTTTAATCGATTCACCTGCACAAAAACGGGTATTATCTGAAGACAATACGTGGCCATTACTGTTTAAATACAAAATAAGGGCCCACAATGATAACTGGTCAAAATGTTAAAATTTTAGGATTGTGAAGTTTTTAATTTGGTTCAGTAATATATATATATATATATATATAGTAAACATCGGTAGCTAGTATCTATCGATGGATTGTACACACTGGTGTATAGATAGATGGTTTTCTCTCTGTATATGGTACTCTTAAAAAATAGAAACGCAAAGCCAGTTAAGTGTGAGATAGGAAAATACATTCATACGAGGAACCGTACAAGGCAAAAACAATGTTGTCGAGCGTTGTCCTGCTGGAAAACACCGTTGCCGTTGCCTGCAATTTGGAGGACGTGCAATTTCGTCGATGTATCGTTGAGTCGTAAGATTTCCCTGGATATGATGGCCTAAACCTGTCCTGCCATGATGGGAGATACCCGCCCTCATCATAACGCTACCCCCACCAAACCCGTTCACTTCCTGTACGCAGTTTCCCGTGTAACGTTCTCCTCGACGTCTGTAGACCCGTGATCTTCCATCCCCTCAATGAAGGAGAAATCTTGATTCGCCACTGAACCAGACATTTCTCCATCGCAGTTGAGGCCATACTCTGTGTTGACAACACAAATGCAGTCGTTGTTGACGATGTCGTCGACTCAATATGACGCGTCGAACAGGACGTCTTGCTCGTAGACCTGCTGCTCGTAAACAGTTTCGAAACGGCAATCAAACACCCTGCTCCTTAAACTGTTCATAGTGCTGCTGCACGTGCAGTACGTGCAGCTCCATGGCCCCTTTGTTAATGCATTAGGTGCGTTTTTTCGAACCGTTCGTGTTTCCCGACTAATGGTTTGCAAGTCTTTGTTGTGATCATTTTGATCCGGGAAATTTGTCACTGACACTATAACACATTAAACCTCTTCATTTTGTACCTCTTGGTCCGCTAAGTTTGCTTTTATGGCCAAGAATATCCGTATTGCGTTTCTTTGTTTGAAGAGTATATGCAGTGAATATTGATTACTGGTAACTGGTTAATAATGACATGTCACAACCTGACCAAGACAATAATATACTGACATACTAGAAACGCATCACAGAAATGAAATTCGGATCCCTTCATCCGCATGACCAAAATGAAATCTGGATCTAACGGATGGATCTAACGCCGATATATCATGCACCCCAGTACACGTTGTTGTCGGTGTCTCTGAGTCAGTATCGCACCAGTATGGGGTCTACGAGCACGCAGTCCTGGCTGACGTAGTCGCCATTGTACTGATGTGGACTGATTATTCCCTGTCGTCCACGGATGACAGGGGCTGTTCTGGATGCTCCCTTGAACCTGTTACTTAAATGAGTGAGTGAGTTTTGACACCGTCGTTTTTTTTAAATTTATTGTAATATGACGGCGGATTCCACAAAGAACATGCAGTTTCACCCTGTATACAAAGTGAGTGAGTGAGTTGGGTTTTACGCCGCTTTTAACATTATTCCAGTTATATCACGGCGTGTCAGCTTAATGTGGGAGGAACGTCCGAAGTGATGCAGGTCTTAGACGTTTACCACTTCGGTGAAACCCACGAGCACAGGTATGGTGCTGACAAACATAGAAACATAATCAGGGTCAACCGGGATTCGTACCCACAATTATAGGTTTCTGGCGTGTCCAGGGGACGCAACTCTGCACAGCGACTCGCGGCGCCTTAGACGACTGGGCCACCCGTGCCCCCCTTAAATGAGCGAGGGCCCTATAACGATCATGGGTCGGGGTTGTGACAAGTGGTTGCCCTTGGCGTGGTCGATCAGGTATTGTGCCAGTTTGTCGTTGGCGCTGTGGTAACCTGACAATTGTTGAATTGTGACAATTACACCCTCTGGCCAGACTGGTGAAGATTCCGGGGTAGAATAGGTCTTCAGCAACCCATGCTTGCCGTAAAAGGTGGCTCTGCTTGTCGTAAAAGGCGACTAGCGGGATCGGGTGGACAGGCTCACTGACTTGGTTGATGCATGTCATCGATCCCAATTGCGTGGATCGATGCTTATGATATTAATCACTGGATGGTCTGGTCCAGACTCGATTATTTACAGACCGCCGTCATATAGCTGGAATATTGCTGAGTGCGGCGTTAAACAACAAAGCAACCAACCAACTATCTGACCACTTGACGTGTTGACAAACAAGCCTTTAGAGACCCAAAAGATCTTTCTCCTTTAACAGCTGATAAACTTCGCATTATGTATAGTCAACAATATAGTGCTGTTCAAAATGAAGGGGGGATTTTGGTTTGCAGTTGAAAGGTCTGCCAATGTGTTGTGGAACTCCGCGATTTATGCTTTTTCATGCGATGTGAACGTGAAAACGTGATTTTCAGCAAAGGTTGGTCACGTGGTCACACAGGGATGCACGTGCTTCTCAGTGTGCGGCGCGTGTATCTGTCATAGATTAATTCAAGCAGTGTTTTGGTTCAAATTTCATTTTTTTTTTTTCATTCCATGATCATTGATAATTAGGATGATGCGTTTCTTGTGAATTTCAGTATTATAGGACATCAAAACAGAGTTGGAATATTACTGGCTGATTCATGAATTAATACTGAAACACACGTATGCAAGTGATAGCAATGTAATTACCAATATGACCACGTTAATTGCAACATGGTGAGTATTATATTAGCACGTACCACCTGATTTCTTCATTAATGACCACCTACATATCACTGATTATACAACACAATAGCCTGCCAACTCTTATCAAGAAGTAATGAACTTTCTTATTAGAAGTATTTATGAAGTATACTAACCAACAAAAGAAACGCGAATATCATACATGTTGGTTAATGTGTGATTACTTACTCATACATAAGTGAGTGAGTGAGTGGGGTTTAACGCCGCTTTTAACAGTATTCCAGTTATATCGCGGCGTGTCAGCTTAATGTGGGAGGAAAGCCCGAAGTGATGCAAGTCTCAAACGTTTACCACTTCGGTGAAACCCAGGAGCACGGGTATGGTGCTGACAAACCTAGAAACATAATCGGGGCGAGCCGGGATTCGAACCCACAATCATAGGTTTCTGGCGTGCCCAAGGGACGCAACTCTGCACAGCGACTCGCGGCGCCTTAGACGACTGGGTCCCCCGTGCCCCCTACTCATACATAAGATTGGTTCGATCCGCAAACGAAAATACTGGCATGGTGTATGAACCGATGCTCCTGAACGCAATATATGTGACGTCATAGATCCATGACTCGACATGACCCGTGAAGATCCGGGGTAGAATAGATCTTCAGCAATCTATGATTGCCGTAAAAGGCGACTATGCTTGTCGAAAGAGACGACTAACGGGATCGGGTGGTCAGGCTCGCTGACTGGGTTGATACATGTCATCGATCCCAATTTCGTGGATCGATGCTCATGATATTAATCACTGGATTGTCTGGTCCAGACTCGATTATTTACAGACCGCTGTCATATAGCTGGAATATTGCTGAGTGCGGCGTTAAACAACCAGCCAACCAACCAACATTACTCGACATGCACCACTTGTCTCGTGCAGGATTAGCATGTAAAGTTTGGAAATCACGTGCAGCATAACGTGATTTTGCGGTTACCTCTGACTCATTGTTAGTTTTGTCATTAAGTGGAACACATTGGAAACATCTCCTCTGAACGTATATGCTACTTAACATGTTTCTATGGTTTCTTTTGGTGGTGAGTATATATATTTCTGGCTGGTATACCGTAATGACTTGTGTGTGTGTATATAGAGAGAATCTCACCCGAGTGTCTTTGGATATCAAATATATCAACACGAGTTGATAAAAGTGGTAAAACTCGGAGGCTTGCCGAGGATTTTTTCCACTTTTATCAACGAGTGTTGATATATTTGATATCAAGAGACGCGAGGGTGAGATTTTATTTATCATCCATCATCATTCTTCCAACTTTTTCAGTTTGTAGACAGTAATAAGCAGTGTCTTAAGTGTAAAAAGTACTGCTAACAGCTTTAGTAGTAGAGCCATTAGTGATGTTATTTGATTGTGACGTCATTGATACCATGACGTCACAATGGTCTGCAAAGCATTGTGATGCAATGTCATTGCAGCGATATCTACAGTGTAGACATCGCTTGATCTCACCCAAGCGATATCTCCCGTGGGAGCCAGTTTTGGATGATGAATTACATACAAGTAATAGAGTTGGAATATTACTGGGTGATTAATAAATTAATATTGAAACACACGTATGCAAGTGATAGCAATGTAATTACCAATATGACCACGTTAATTGCAACATGGTGAGTGTTATAATGGCACGTACCACCTGATTTCTTCATAAATGACCACCTCCATATCACTGATTATACAGCACAAAAGCCTAACAACTCTTATCAAGAAGTAATCAACTTTCTTGTTAAAAGTATCAGTGAAGTGTTAGTGGAAGGTGATGATGCTATTAGTGTTTGTTCACAGAATAAGTCCGACCTGGGTACGGAATCGTCTCCGCTTCAAGCTTCTGGGGGAATTGTCGTGAACGCGTACGGGGGCGGTGTGTGTGTGTGTGTGTGTGTGTGTGTGTGTGTGTGTGTGTGTGTGTGTGTGTGTGTGTGTGTGAGAGTGAGTGAGGGGGAAATACAGTATAGAGGGTAGGGGAAACCAAGTAGGCCTTTACTAAGTACATACAGGTTTTGCCCCTTATTTCTGTTTCATAATAAACGTTGTCGAAACTTCATTCATTTTTTTGCTTTGTTTGGGCGATGGGTGGCCTAGTGGTTAAAGAGTTCGCTCGTCACACAGAAGACCCGGGTTAAGATGTCCAAATGGATACAATTACTTGAGTGTGGTGTTGTGTATCAATATCATATACTACAACCTAGATTCCCCTCAATGCAAGGAGCGGGCATCGTATGCACTGATCGGACGAGTGAACACCTCTTAGGACGTTCATTGTATGTAGAACCCGTGGAGATTCAGGGTAGAATAGGTCTTCAGTAACCCATGCTTGCCGTAAAAGGTGACTAGGCTTGTCGTAAGAGTCGATCGGGTGGTCAGGCTTGCTGACTTGGTTGATGCATGTCACCGTATCCGAATTGCGTGGATCGATGCTCATGATGCGAATCATTGGACTCTCTGGTCCAGACTCGACTATTTCCAGACCGCCGCCATACAGCTGGAACATACAGTGCGGCGTTGAAAAACCAAGAAGCAAAACAAGCAAACATTAAACAGGCAGGTACAGGAACTGATGATGTGACGGTAGATTTGAATAGTGTTATATCTGTTTGTACTGATCTGTGTACGCAGACTATGCTTGAGAACAAGATCATTGTATGTCGTAGGTCTAAAGTAGTATGGGAGTAAACACTTCTGAACTTTCCCATGTAGAAATGAACGAATAATGTTCTTATTGAGGGGTCACGCAGATAATAAGTGAGTGAGTGAGTTGGGTTTAACGCCGCTTATAACAGTATTCCAGTTATATCACAGCGTGTCAGCTTAATGTGGGAGGAAAGCCCGAAGTGATGCATGTCTCAGACGTTTACCACTTCGGTGAAACCCACGAGCACAGGTATGGTGCTGACAAACCTAGAAACATAATCGGGGCGAACCGGGATTCGAACCGACAATCATAGGTTTCTGGCGTGCCCAAGGGACGCAACTCTGCACAGCGAATCGCGGCGCCTTAGACGACTGGGCCACCAGTGCCCCCGCAGATAATAAGAGGTAAGGGTAATGCTGTTACAAAACGTCACATTTTCAACTTCCACGAGTGCTGTTTCATCGGAATGAACCATAGTATGCCCACGTTGACCGTTACATGTCATGTATTGCACGGGAACGAGCTAAACCACATGTGTTTTTGCGTAGCTTTTACAATCACCGTCTATCTTGCATATTCATAGCTTCTTATTGTCCATTTTTCAAGTTCCATACACGCATCCAATCAGTGTGACATAGACAACTCGTTCTTCAACTGTTAATCACATTGTCAGCATAATCGTGGCAAGTGATACTGCTCAATAACGGCGTAAGAATCTACACCGACACGTCACTCCTAATTGTTATAACGAGGTGAGGTGAGGTGAAATGGGGTCTAATGTCACGTCCAAGATCATTGCACTTATATAGCGACGTGCATGCACGTGTGTGTGTGGCTGCTTGTACTAGTCCGGACTGTTGCCGATTTATAGTGCTAGCCCACTGAGATACCATGCCGCAGTTTAACATGAATACCCCACTCAGACACAGTATACTGACTCCGAGCCGACAAGTCCTTGTTTTAGCCCTTTAATGCCGAGCGCCAGACAGGGTAACAACAAGTACCATCTTTTACCGTCTTTTGGTATGACGCGGCCAGGGATCAAACCCCAGACCTTCCGCTCTCCGGGCGGACGCTCTACCACTAGACCACGGAGGCGGTCCTTATAACGACGTTGTTCATCCATATATATTATCCTGAATTAGTAGTCCAGCTTCTAAATGCCTATCAATAACACTTAGTCGGTTCTATTCCTGCGTGTTGGTAAACACGGGTATGGTCCTGACGAACCTGGAAACATAATCGGGGTGAACAGATATTCGAATCTACATTCATAGGTTTCTGGAGTGACGCAGATCCACACAGCGAATTGCGGCGCTTAAGACGACTGGGTCACCCGTGGCCCTTGGAATCCCCGGGGATTATGATCAGTGTGCTTGTTTATTGGTTATCGCAAAACTCAGCAGTATTCCAACTACAGTAAACTACGGTTATAACGAACTCAAAGGGACCTCTAATTTTAGTTCTTTATAACCGTTGTTCGTTATATGCAGTTATACTGCATAACCAAAGCAAATAGTCCGGGCAAAAAAGGTTCGTCATATCCGTCAGTTCTTTATAAGCGTGTTCGTTATAAACGTAGTTTACTGTACTTGATGGCCATCTGTAAATAATCGAGTCTGCACCAGCCATTCCACTGATTGAGCAATGATCTACGCAACTGAGATGCGATGACATGCATCAACCAAGCCTGACCACCCAATCCCGTTAGTGGCCTCTAAGAAGAAGCATGGGTTACTGAAGACCATTTCTAGCCAAGTTCTTCAGGGGATTATGACTATGAGGTATGTACATGTATATACCGGTACCCTATCTAGTTTGAAGGTGTCTAATATACAATGTGTATCAAGGCATCTGTAGTTCGTCCTCACCAACAATTCCGCGCCACGGAACACTACAAACACTTAACAATTCATCAACAACACTTGAACAACACTACAAACGGAATCTAGCAATTGTATCTTATATATTACGACTTACACATTCCGATGTAGCATCCAAAAGTCAGGCCAATTAATCAACGAGGTCCTATATACTGCTGCTTAATAATATAACGTATGTGTTAGAGTCATCGTGGGGAGCTTATGCTGTATCGTCGCACAGATGAAGAACTATCATGTGTTGGTTGACCTTTTCTTATACTGTGTTCTCACTGGGGAATTACAAGACGTTTATGGTGAGTAAGAGACAGGAATCTGTTTTACCAATTGGAAGATACATTATGCAGAGAGAGAGAGAGAGAGAGAGAGAGAGAGAGAGAGAGAGAGAGAGAGAGAGAGAGAGAAGGGGGGACGAGGAGTTTGAGGAACAAAGACTCTCACAAAAACTAGGGATGAGAAAGATAGATGTCATAGATTAATTCAAACAGTGTTTGGTTTGTCAAATTTCGTTTGTTTGCATTCCATGATCATTGATAAATAGGGTGATACGTTTCTGGTGAATTTCAGTATTATAGACCATCAAAGCAGAGTTGGAATATTACTGGCTGATTCATAAATTAATACTGAAACACACGTATGCAAGTAATTGCAATGTAATCAGTAATTACCAATATGACCACGTTAATTGCAACATGGTGAATGCTATATTAGCACGTACCACCTGATTTCTTCATTACTGACCACCTACATATCATTGATTATACAACACAAAAGCCTGTCAACTCTCATCAAGCTTTCTCACTGGGAATTACAAGACGTTTATGGTGAGAGACAGGTATCTGTTTTACCAATTGGAAGAGATACATGCATATAGAAGAAGATGGAAACGCGTTAGAGAGAGAGAGAGAGAGAGAGAGACTAGAGAGAGAGAGAGAGAGAGACTAGAGAGAGAGAGAGACTAGAGAGAGAGAGAGACTAGAGAGAGAGAGAGAGACTAGAGAGAGAGAGACTAGAGAGAGAGAGAGAGACTAGAGAGAGAGAGAGAGACTAGAGAGAGAGAGAGATACTAGAGAGAGAGAGAGAGACTAGAGAGAGAGAGAGAGAGACTAGAGAGAGAGAGAGACTAGAGAGAGAGAGAGACTAGAGAGAGAGACTAGAGAGAGAGAGAGAGACTAGAGAGAGAGAGAGAGAGCGAGACTAGAGAGAGAGAGAGAGAGACTAGAGAGAGAGAGAGACTAGAGAGAGAGAGAGGGAGAGAGAGAGAGAGACTAGAGAGAGAGAGAGAGAGAGACTAGAGAGAGAGAGAGACTAGAGAGAGAGAGAGAGACTAGAGAGAGAGTGAGAGAGAGACTAGAGAGAGAGAGAGAGACTAGAGAGAGAGAGAGAGAGACTAGAGAGAGAGAGAGGGAGAGAGAGAGAGAGTGGGAGGGGAGGACGAGGAGTTTGATTGAGGAACAAAGACTCACAAAAACTAGGGATGAGAGAGGGAGGGAGACAGGAAGCAAGGAAGGATAAAGAGTGGTGCGAGGAAGAGAGGGAGGGAGGACGAAGAGGGAAAGGGAGTGGCGGAAGTGTGGGTGATGGTGACAGAGAGAGTGAGAGAAGGATTAGAGGAAGAAGGAGAGTGAGAGAGGGAAGACTGTGAGATAGAGTGAGTGAGTGAGTGAGTTTGATTTTACGCCGCTTTTAGCAATATTCAAGCAATATCACGGCGGGGGACACCAGAAATGGGCTTCACACATTGTACCCATGTCGGGAATCGAACCCGGGTCTTTGGCGTGACGAGCGAACGCTTTAACCACTAGGCTAACGACCACCCCCTGGGAGATAGAAATATGGAGAGAGAAGTGTGGAGGAGGGAAGAGAGGAGATTGGGAGAGAAGTAAATTGAGAGAGCGCGGAGAGAGTGTTGGGGGGGGGGGGGGGGGGGAGATAGGATGAGTGAGGAAGAGGAGTATGAGGACGAAATGAGGATGGGAGAAGCAGCTCAGTTAAAAGAAATGGTTATAGAGTGTGAAGAGAGGGAGGGGGAAGGGGAGAGGAGGGAGGGTAGGGAAGAGAGGGGGGAAAACAGAGGTTGCAGAGGTGAGTAAGATTGATTTATTGATTGATTGAGTTTGATTTTACGCCGCTTTTAGCAATATTCCAGCAATATCACAGCGGGGGATACCAGAAATGGGCTTCACACATTATACCCATGTCGGGAATCGAACCCGGGACTTCGGCGTGACGAGCGGACGCTTTAACCACTAGGCTACCCGACTGCCCCAGGTGAGTAAGAGAGAGTGAGAGTAAATAGAACAAACAAATATGTATGTTCGCAGAAAAGTTTACATAACAACACAACTGTGTAAACTGAAATGATACTTTAAATAATGACATACTGAGATGGTGTATATTTCCGCTCCACTGGCGCATGGAGCGCAGTTCTCAAGTTGCCACTTCCTGAATAGAAGCGGGTTTCCTGACGTTGATGCAGACAGCAGAGACCAATGTACAAAGTATTGTCCTGGTCACAACCGAAACGTAATTCATTGTGTTCCCCTTTACTGATGACAACTAATCTTGGTACACGAATAGATTCCATCCAATGTCCATATAGTTAAAATAAACGTTATGATAACTTCATTCAAGTTTTGAAGCTAGTTGGAGCATTTTATACATTTCGTTTTCTCTTTAGGAGTGAGTGAGTATGGTTTTACGCCGCTTTTAGCAATATTCCAGCAATATTACGGCGGGGGAACCAGAAATGGGCTTTACACATTGTACCCAAATGGGGAATCGAACCTGGGTCTTTGGCGTGACGAGCGAACGCTTTAACCACTAGGCTACCCGACCGCCCCTCTCTTTAGGCATAGCACGTTGCAATTACCAGGTAGCTGACATGCGCTTAATGGCCTCAATAAACACATTAGCATTTGTACTGAATCCATACGAGTGCCTGTTATCTTTTTAAGGATGCGGGGGAAACTATTCGGGCACCACTGGGTCGTTCACGTCCCCAAACTACCCCTTGAGGTACGGCGGCAGACTTCGCTGCACTTACATCGTCGATGCAGGATCAACGCTCATCACGCTCGTGTTTGAAGAGTTCAATACACAGAACTTCTACGATCAAGTCCAGGTATGTGCTCCATGTTTCTTCACTATAAAATGAAATATTTATTCCAGCAGCTGGCTTTATTGACACTAACCGTGGGGTGCACGGGTGGCCCAGTCGTCTAAGGCGCCGCGATTTGCACTGCAGAGTTGCGTCCCTTGGGCACGCCAGAAACCTATGATTGTGGGTTCGAATCCCGGTTCGCCCTGATTATGTTTCTAGGTTTGTCAGCACCATACCCGTGCTCGTGGGTTTCACCGCAGTGGTAAACGTCTGAGACCTGAATCACTTCGGGCTTTCCTCCCACATTATGCTGACACGCCGTGATATAACTGGAACACTGTTAAAAGCGGCGTTAAACCCAACTCACTCACTCACTCAATAATTTACGAGTGACGAGGAATGATGGATTATCTGTCCCGAGTGAAATTAAAGTTGTAAGTCCCGAGCCTTGGGGAGGGACTTTCAACATTAATTTCACGAGGACAGATAATCCATCATTCCTCGTCACGAGAAGTTTATTGTTTTTATAACCCATCGTCACGTTTTAGAAATAGAAGCTAAAAGACAAGAAACAGTTTCCTCTTATCACAGAGGCGAAGTCGCATTTCATAATATTCATACGCGATACTCAACGCCCTCGATTTCGTGAATTTTGACCTGATCACACAGTCACTCAACACTAAGATTCCGCGAATGCCAAATAGTTCGTTTGACAATAATTCTTTGACAATTTAACCAATGTTATGAATTTTGGCAAAAACATACAGTTTGATTAATATCTAAATAATGAATAAAACATGATTTGGCATTATTGTCTAGACAAACTTCAAACACGTGTAGTTCAAACTGTTTGCCAGTTTGTCTCGGTCAATATGCCGTCAGTCGCCTCAAAGACACCAGCTCTCGTGACTACGAAAAGATGACCAAAGCTTTTCGTCTGCACATTCTCAACAACATCAAACTGTGAAAACTGACTCTACAACAAGTAAGGTGTTTTTGACAGGCTATTTCATGCGAGCATAGGGGCGGTCGGGTAGCCTAATGGTTAAAGCGTTCGCTCGTCCCGCCGAAGCCCCGCGTTCGATTCCCGACATGGGTACAATGTGTGAAGCCCATTTCTGGTGTCCCCCGCCGTGATAATGCTTGAATATTGCTAAAAGCGGCGTAAAACCATACTCACTCACTCACTCAAGCGAGCATTTGTCTTACATTTTAAAACAACAGTAAATATTTCAAACTGGAACGTTGGAATGTGACGTGGCCTTGACCTTAGACTGACTAAGTGTTTATGCAGCATTTTCACGAACGTTAAAACCAGGAACATTGGAGCAAGAATTCAAGAAGTCCGAAGATATGTCGGCAATGCGCCGACGTTTGGGGCAGCCAACATCTGACTCGACAGGCTTGCAAATGTTTACGTTGAATACGCCGCCATAGATCGGGCCAGAAAACAGGCAGTGTTGCTTGCGAGTTGGAAGATCGTTCATTGGCTGGGATGCTACTGATTGACATGGGCCTAGTAGTCTGTCTTACAGACCCTGATACAAATATATAATGTCTATATGTTTGGCAAGTCTAGATTACTGCAGTATCAGTACTGGGCTCCCTTTTATTATATTTTTATTAAGATAACTGAACAACTGTTTTTTTCTGTACGATATGTTCATTTCAGAGACTATATGTTAGTCTATGGGCCTAGCGGAATCCGAAAGTGGCTTGACGGGGTCACTGCGTGAACTGGTATTGGATAAACTGTTGGATATACCACGGTGTTAATCTTCAGTGATTTGTGAATATGTGTTTATAGAATGTATATTTTTGTGCCCAGACACTTGCATTATTTGGTGGGCTCGAACTCCCTCCCTGGACAGTGATTGTATCATGTGTTTCCTAGCGCTGTGATTACTGATGCGTTTGTCGGATGACAGGCTGGCTTTGGAAGTCCTGTTTTTAATTGGTGCACAAGATTGTTTTTCCTCACTGGCTGCCTTTTGAACCGGGATTCGCTAGATTTTGGACACCCTCTAGTGTTTGTTGCGAGATAGAATGGATCTTCTCTCCCCGAAACATTTCTGGGTCTCTAGTCGCGGAACACCTTATACACGTTGCCTGGACAACATGAGGGGTCGTCGGGTTGGGTCAAGGCCCTGGGTGTCACAGCACGAACACCCGTGGGGTCGTCTCCGATTCTGGTGTTGGATTGCCTTTCAACATACTCGATGAACTCATGATAACATGGTTCTCAGAATCTCATTTCAACTGAACCCCCATGTGTGGAGTTATTGACCATAGACCGAAAAAAATATATTGTTCCGCCATAGAGTGTTAAGTGAGTTGGTGAGTTGGGTTTAACGTCGCTTTTAACAGTATTCCAGTCATATCGCGGCGTGTCAGCTTAATGTGGGAGGAAAGCCCCAAGTGATGCAGGCCTCAGACGTTTACCACTTCGGTGAAAACCACGAGCACGGGTATGGTGCTGACAAACCTAGAAACAAAATCGGGGCGAACCGGGATTCGAACCCACAATCATAGGTTTCTGGCAAGCCAAAGGGACGCAACTCTGCATAGCGAATCGCGGCGCCTTAGACGACTGGGCCACCCGTGCACCCCATAGAGTGTTTAATATGGATTCAGGTGTGTTAGTGCATCTCGGAGTTGTTTTGTTTCACTGTTGGAAATAGCTTCCGCTCTGTAACGTCAGTTACCCTTTCCCAGTTTTTTCAGTGATTTTGTTTTTAACTTGAAGACATCCCTCATTTTAGAAAATTCAATTGAATCGGAAAGTGAGAAGCCATAAGCCTTGCGTCTTAAGTGACGATCTAAACTGCCCCTGAATCCAATAAGTGAGCTTTGCTCGTACTCGGAACCATCCTGTTTCCTAACGCCAATGAAAAACTTGCACATGATCTTAAGTTAAGTGGGAAGGAGAACTTTCATCGGGCGTTGCTCATTTAGCTTTTCTGAAAGAGACTGTTTGACAACTCGCATCCTGATCATATTTTTTTTTAAATGTTTGGATTTTCATTTACTGCCAGAAATTTGTCAATGTCGCCATCATGTACATCAACAAATCTTTCTGCTTGTTTTTGGAACATCAGGGATGTTATTTGGGCCATCCAAGAAATCATTATCCATCAAATCATCCACAAATGATTGATTTAGACCAACATGTTAGGGCGTGACAGACATTGAAGTCACGGTTTCAGGAATCACGTGAAGTCTATAACGAGGGACTTGTCGCTCACCCGTGTCAGTTTTCACCACAAAGAAGTTGATACTGTTCAATGGCTTTATTATGTTCATTACTCTTCCAACCAATTTTTCGTCAATCTTCACAAGATCGTGTGCACTTTTACCAGGGACAACAATGTCGCCATTGTTGTTTACAGGCAGGTTTAGCAGACGATTTATTCAATCAAATGTAATTTACAAGTCTCAATTAGTTTTTACGTCCGTATATTCAATTATCGTAAACATGTGTGAACGATATTTAGTTTAATGAATAAAAAAAACATAGTTATAAGAACGCTTTATGTTGTAAATGACAAGTCTCGAATGGCAGAGATGAGTTTGTGGAGCAAAGATGACTAATTTCATACTTTGAAGTTTACACTGTTTCTTTCAAGGTGATTGGCTGAAGGGGTAGTCACGTGATCTGATATTTGGCGTTCACACACCTGTGAACGGACAGAAAAAGTTCACACGATGTGAATAATTGTTTGTGAAATTGATCGTGTGAACTTTTGCCGGAACTACTTTCCGGTGTTTCCCAGAATTCTCGATCGGTGTTTACGATCAGCTCGTTGTTCTATTTTCTTTTCAATACCTGCATTTATCAGCAAAATAATTAATTTAATATTTTTGCCTGGTCTTGTAACGTTTCACCTGACTTATAAATAAATATAAATTATATGCTTTGGTTCTGGTGATTGATGTCGTCTAGCTGCTACATGAAACGAAATGGATTGTCCTTGCGATGATTTGGATATGGAATGGCTATCTAATACTAATAACGCAAGTGAAGAAAATTAATTCTGTAAAATTACTGAGGTGAACGAAATTGATTTATTGAGCGATATTGACTTTGATGCCTTGTTTTTGGAAATAACAGGAATTTTGCACCAATGAAAACAATGTCGTACCCTGCTCAGATGTGGCCGCTGACACAGCAAACGCGACTGCTCCTGATCAATCCCAAACCAAAATCCAATTTACTATCGTATCGGGAAAAAATCTAAGATTTTGAGAAACCATAAAACATAAAAAAATTAAGGTAAGGAAAGAAACTAAATTTAAATAAAAAACAAAAAAAACTTGCCTACCTGTTTTATCGATTGGTCATTCGAGTCGAGAAAATATCCGTAGACGGAATTAGAAATCTACTATTCCGGTTTCTGAGTTTGCCGACCTTCTCCGTGCATTCTAGGCCGAGAAGCGGCGTCACAGGAGGAATGACGGGGCACAGAAATGAAACTGGTATCAGGTCATACAGTAGGTCCATCTCAGGTGACAAGAAACACCAGCTAAGCAAAGTATTACAGCACACGCGACAAATCCCAAACTCCAAATATAACATACCCTGACGTTGAAAATTATCACAAAACACTCAAGTTTCAGAGCACTCGGTTCACCCCCCACCAGTCCATTCCGCATCGTCCGAATAGGTTTGCGATGATCCAAACACAAGCAACACATTCATAATTCGGTGATATTCCCAATTTGCTAGTGCCATGAGAGGGTTCACGCGTCGGGGTGTTTTCCATAACTGCTCCATGAACGTCATTTTCAACAGCAGTAAAGATCATGCTCCCGTTCGACTCGAAATACACCTCTTTACAAATTTATGTGACGTCATGTATAAATCCGCGCTTGAAAATTGACCTCACCTCGGTGCATCGAGGTCATGTTTATATTTTTGTCCAACTTCCTGTAACCTATTTTTAAGATTTGATTTATCCCAAATATTGTTTGTAAATTTGTTCAGAGAATGAAATGTTAACGTTTAAATTAATGTTGACATATTTCTAGATTATGCTGTATATATTCAAAGAACTATTTTTCTTTACATAACTGAGTATGAGTAGGGAAACGTATGTGACCGTGAGCCGGCAAATACCGAACATTGTTGTAATGTTCTTCGGCGAAACCAGAGGACTTCAAATTTAAGAAAACATTGTTACAATATTATTGGGCGAGACCAGTAAACTACAAAGTATGAAATTATAAGAATTGAACGTCAAGCTCGGAGGTTCGCACAGTTTAACCAGCGCTTTGAAATCGTTCGCACTTCCATGAACCCATCCAAACTGACGTTCAGTTCTTAAAGGAACATGGTGAATGGGGTAATGTAGTTCCGGCAATGCGTCATTAACCAATGAAAATACAGGCTTTCTAAAACAACCAATCGGCATTAAGCGATTGTTGTAACCTCCCAAGAGGTAACAAAACAAATACTACCCAACATCTCTGTTCCCACATGGGTAATAAAGTAAAATAAAATATTCACTGTAAGTATGTCATGAACAATTCAGGAAAATATTTCCGTCAAATATGGAAGCTATCTTTTTGTGAACTACAGGTTTATGATTCCGATGGGAACATACTGGCTGAAATTGATGGAAAAAGACGCGGCTACATCGTCCAGTCAGCTATCTACTATCGTGTTGTGTTTCGTACAAACAATTGGGGGACAAGAAAAGGATTTAAAGCTGTATGGTCACGTATGTTCCATCTTCCTATTAGCTGACACTTTTGTATATTTAGACTTTCTGCATAGGAAATGTTTCTCGGGTTAGTTTGTACCATTTTCTTTAACATTTCCCACGTGACATGAAGCAGACTCTGTTTCCCATGTGTCACGACATGTATTGAAGTGAGTGTGTGAGTGAGTTTGGTTTAACGCCGCTTTTAACAGTTTACCAGTTATATCGCGGTGTGTCAGCTTAATGTGGGAGGAAATCCCGAAGTGATGCAGGTCTCAGACGTTTACCACTTCGGTGAAACCCACGAGCACGGGTATGGTGCTGACAAACCTAGAAACATAATGGGGGCGAACCGGGATTCGAACCCACAATCATAGGTTTCTGGCGTGCCCAAGGGCCGCAACTCTGCACAGCGAATCGCGGCGCCTTAGACGACTGGGCCACCCGTGGCCCACATGTTTTGAAGAACCGACTGTGCTCAAGTGGTTTGTTGGTATGTCTAGTGGGGAAAAGGTCTTTCTGCCTTATCACTTTTGTTTTTGACCAAAAAAACCCGGATAAACGTCCTACCTTCCACCCA
The DNA here is from genome assembly GCF_022045235.1 of Haliotis cracherodii. Classification (NCBI taxonomy): domain Eukaryota; kingdom Metazoa; phylum Mollusca; class Gastropoda; order Lepetellida; family Haliotidae; genus Haliotis; species Haliotis cracherodii. The sequence continues at coordinate 5,908,026 of NW_027266267.1, read as the reverse complement.
CGTTTAAGACACATGTAATTCAGAAACATTTATTTTGACCAAGGGGCCCTAGATACACTTACCAATCTTCAGTCGTAAGCATATATCAGCACAATCTGACCAACAGCATCATTCATAGGTCCAACATATGTCCCAACAGTGCAATTTAACATGACCAACAGCATCATTCGTAGGTCCAACATATGTCCCAACAGCGACATTAACATGGCCAACAGCATCATCCGTAGGTCCTACATATGTCCCAACAATGACATTAACATGGCCAACAGCATCATCTGTAGGTCCAACATATGTCCATACAGTGACATTAACATGACCAACAGCGTGCTACACATTTAGACTACAGTAAACTTAATTGTTAACTTAGCAGTTAAACTGGTTTTAGGGGGCACGGGTGGCCCAGTCGTCTAAGGCGCCGCGATTTGCACTGCAGAGTTGCGTCCCTTGGGCACGCCAGAAACCTATGATTGTCGATTCGAATCCCGGTTCGCCCCGATTATGTTTCTAGGTTTATCAGCACCATACCTGTGCTCGTGGGTTTCACCGAAGTGGTAAACGTCTGGGACCTGCATCACTTCGGGCTTTCCTCCCACATTAAGCTGACACGCCGTGATATAACTGGAATACTGTTAAAAGCGGCGTTAAACCCAACTCACTCACTCACTAAACTGGTTTTACTTCTCCGTCGCAATGGACTCGTGTCTAGATAAAGCCTTGAGCAATAATATTTCAACGATAAATTTAAAACGTGAGCGACATGGAATTACCAGTGTCGTTATCCATAAAGCAATGGCATGAAATTGTCAGGTGTATCACCGCTATGATGTGGATGTTTTCTGTGTTCCAGTGACCACAGCTGAACATGCCAGGTACGGAGGCTACGCTACTTTGTCCTGGAATCTGACCCAGCCTGGAATCAGAGAGTTCACCGTGTGGAACAGCCGGTCAGGGGAATACATACTGCACATCACGAACTATAACAATGTCAGGGCTGTCAGGGAGAAGATGGCGTCCAGGATACAGTTCATTGGACATATCACATTATCAGGCATAGGGTTGTTGCGGTTTGTCATCCATGACATTATTTGGGAAGATGCAGGCCAGTACGCGTGTTACAAAGGCTCCATGAGTTCACGAGGAGCCAGGATCCCTGACTGTGGACAGGAGCTGGCTGTGCTGGGTAAGCATACTTTAATACGTCCAGGAACATTTCTTGACCAAGCGACCTTGCAAAAATAGCTTAGGGCGTGATGGGCATTATAACATAGCATGTGTTCTGCTTAAGGGTGTGATAGTCACTATAACATGGTATGTGTTCTGCTCAGGGCTGTTGTGGCAATATAACATAGTATGTGTTCTGCTCAGGGGTGTGATGGCAATATAACATAGTATGTGTTCTGCTCAGGGGTGTGATGGCAATATAACATAGTATGTGTTCTGCTCAGGGCTGTTGTGGCATTATAACGTAATATGTGTTCTGCTCAGGGGTGTGATGGAAATAAATCATAGTATGTGTTCTGCTCAGGGGTGTGATGGCAATATAACATAGCATGTGTTCTGCTCAGGGGTGTGATGGCAATATAACATAGTATGTGTTCTTCTCCGGGCTGTTGTGGCATTATAACATAATGTGTGTTCTGCTAAAGGTTGTGGTGGACACTATAACACAGCCTCTGGTTCCCTCAGCTCTCCCAACTACCTGGACAACACGAAGATGTACTTTTCATGCATATACACTATTGACGCTGGATCAACATATGTCACAATGGTGTTTGAGGACCTCAGCACGATGCGCACGATGTCAAGGTAAGTTGATACATCTAGAGACAAACAGCATCTCACGAGGATGGTAGTTGGTCAAGTATCCTTGACAATAAATTGTTTTTGTCTCAGATAGCTCTTGCGGATGTTTTTGGTGATTTCAGAGTTTTCATTTCGAGTGTATCCCTTTTGGAGTCATGAGGTTTACTTAGAGTAATTTATCAGTAACGTCAAGGACCAACAGTGCGTGTCTTCCTTATCTGGAGAAGCATTTACTGTAGGTCAGTGAAACTTGGTATATCACGATTTCAAGTGAGTGATCTACATACGCAGTCAATGTGATCAGTTAGTCATTCCCCGCTAAAATGCCATTACCTGCAAATATTTTGAAGCTTACTCATTTAATGGTTATAGCATTTGAATGATTATGTATGACAAATGATGAAAAATGGTATGGTTAGAAAAGTAGGTCAGCGTGACTTCAAGTCACAGATATAAATGTTCCATCGAGGGACATATAATTGAGTTCATATTATATATAGCCATTTTGAATATTCTTGAGAATACTTGTTTAATATTAAAGGTCAAATTTACTCTGAATGTCATGCACTCAAAATATATTAGGTTGGTAGCAATATCACGAGTCTTGTCGGCCACAAGAAGTTTCATTCACCTCATGAACTGCCAAGTCCACATTCAGCAACACGTTCCTGTAATTGAACAAAGATCATGACACTGCCGCAATCTCACTAGAACCACAACATAAATCTTAATTCTCGCAACCGCAATACAAAGATCTGAGGTCGTCACTTTACAGATCACGTTGGATCGACCTTTCGCGAACTTTGACCGACCAATGGAATGACTGATAAGAAGTCGGCAACAGCCAATAAGAAGGCAGCCTTCGCGTGATTTACGGCACTAATTTCAAACTTGCGACTATGCTTCGAAATATATTTTGACAAATTCTCACTTTATAAAATGAAGACTGACCATAAGAGTATTCTGGAGTTGCTAAAATATGGCCTAGATTGTATGGATTAAGTTGTAAAGCCCGTAACTGTCGTTCTGAATACCCGAGTTAAATTTTTGAGGTTGCATGATTAGAAAACATATTCCGACTGTCACTTTCTTGATCTGAAAAGAGACCTTCAAATTTGTCAGATGAAAGGTCATTCTTATGTGATCCCTAATGGGATGTCCACAGATCTTTGTTTAGAGGTAGCGAGAACTATTAGATCTGATTTAAACGAGATTAGAAACAATTGTTGGTTCCAGATATTTAAAAGTATATGGACAAGAAAGGAAACTGTTGTCTGAGAATGTTATTTAAGTTTAAAGCATCAATTATACACATTGCAAAATTCAGTCGGCCCGTTTCTGATTTAGTGGATGCCATTTCACCAGAAGTGTATGCTGCTTCTTTGCTAGAACCATCAATGTTTTTGCGTTTTTTTGCAAATGAACCATTAAGCCCAGCCTCAACGATTAACCAAAAACTCTTGAACAACAACGGAAGGACTTTCTCTACAGTCACAGAGGTATTTGAGACCATGGAATTGATACCATCTGTATTCACAATAACCCCAAGGATTTGCTTGATTTGTTGTACCCTCAAAACACTGTCAACTATCCCACACGTCTTACTAAAGGAAAGACATCCTTGCCTTGTACCATGGGGCAGATGTTTCTGAACGTGGTGACCACAGATATGGTTACATATCTATTTTAAGTGGTTCAGAATATTTGTCCATACTAAAAGCAAATGGCTTCTGAAGTTTCCTGAGAAAACAATATGTGAAATGCTGGAGTTCCTCATTGATAACATCTATGTAACATTTGGGGGTGATGCATTTAAGCAAGCAGAAGGCATCTCCACCAATTATGAACTTTAGATTGGCAAATTCAAAATAAGGCAATTGTGTCAAAAAGTGTAACATAAGCTTCAGATAATATATCGATGATCTGATATCATTCTCCTCAATTGCTTTACCCACCTGGCATGGGGGCCGTTCCACAAAGGCATTTTAGCGGTATGACTGACGTAAGTCTATGTTAAAGTATTGGAGTTACGATCGTCTTAGTGATGTAATGGCTTTGTGGATCGAGGCCCTGAAAATGAAATTAATAGTACGATTTACGCATAACGATTCAGAGTAAAAACAATATCCATAAGACTGTATGACAAGATGGATGACTTCAACATTCCAGTCGTCAAGAAGTCGAGCTGTCCAGCAGCTCTAGCCTTTGGTGTCTACAGTCCGTTTGATTCCATCTGAGACCGATGAATTTCTCACTAACTCAAAACCTAATAATTGCAACAAAACCAAAATGTGCACAGCGACATGAATTTGACAGACCAACTCTGATGGTTTGTCTCATAATTTTGGACACCCGAATAACAAAATTGTTTAACAAACGATCATCATATTGTTGACAATTTTTCGCCATCACGTACCAGGGAGGACGATGTCTGATGCAGTTACCTTTTCTGAATTGAACCCTGTGTTTCCATGTTCTTTCAGGTGAAAAATTGAAATGCCTTAGCATGGGTGGCATCGGTAGGGCAGGATACGTGCATCTTTTCCGACCACCTGCTATCATTACTATTTGATAGTGATTCATAGACACATGTTGATTGTAAAGTCATAATCGTTTCTGCTTTTATCGCGGATTTCTTATGAACATGGAAAGGGTTTTGTCGCTGATACATTCATTGCTTCACGCTGTAAATGCATCGTGTTATCAAAAGATTCAGGGTCTTCTTGGAGAGATGAAGGTGATATTGTTGTCTTTTTGCAAGTATTAGCAACCATTTTCCTGCTTTAATAAAGTTTAGGTAACATTACAAAGTAGTTAATACTCCGGAGTTCGTGGTTCGTTTGTCATTTTAGGTTTTTGATGCCTCAGACGATGTGCTGGCAGTACTGGATGGCAACCTTAAAGGATATGTCATGCAGTCAGCCAATTACTACCGTATATCCTACAATGAAAATTACCCAACGAAAGGATTCAGAGCCACATGGTCAGGTAAGTGAAAAATAAATATCTGGCAAGAATTAATTTATTCTGCTCAAAGTTTTAAATACTCAAGCTTTCATAATGTTAAAAAATCCCCAACAAATAAAAATTGAAATATTCTGGTACACTATGATTGGGTCACCCCTATAGGACCCAAATTGAACGGTCAAAGGCAAGAAGTCCTTGGCAGGAGGTGCTTGAAAACCTGTGTTTGTATGTATCATGACAGATTCATTGCACATCCTTATCACAGAACATAACAGCATTTGCTACTGAGGATTGCAACAATTAAATGCACTTTTTCCCCTAAGTGTCAAAGACATCGTTTGACGGTCGAAGGTTAAGGCAGATGCATATGGATGCTTGAAACTGGGTCACGATGCAAATGTCTTTGGTGTGAGCAAAAGTGTGATCAACAGGGCGTCGAATAGAAACCAGACGTTTGGACATGCAGGTGGTCGACAGCATTCCACCACACAGCAGGAAGACAGATTACTCCTGATTGCAGCAAGACGTGACTGTCACCACACTCAGTAATGACATGCAGAACGCCAGTGTCTTTAACCCCAGTCACGGAGGGCATGCATTTGTATACCACTGCCCCAACATTATAAACATGCACATTTGGATTGGAGTGAAGACAGAACAGGACTAGTCTCCAGTATTTGTCACTGATGAATCGAGTAGCTGTCTGGAACTTATCATACCTGAGTGTGGCGTTGGGAAGGAGATAGATGTCAGGATTCCAATACAGCCGAACATGACCACTATGAAAGGGGCTAAATCATGATTTGGGTGGGTTTCTGTAGAGCTGGAAAAAACGATCTCCGTGTCCTACAATAGGGCACAATGACAGGTGTGAGCTACAGGGATGACTTTGTGGATATGTACATGTGACCGTATGTTGGTGCAATCGGGTCAGATGTATCCTCATGGACCTCATCATGCCAGAGTCGTTGATGACCATGCACTCGTCGTGTGAGGGCAATCTACAGCCCCTCCCACATGTCATCAACTGGGCTCAGGTCTAAGAGTGAGTGAGTGAGTTTGGTTTAACGCCACTTTAAACAGTATTCCAGTTACATCGCGGCGTGTCAGCTTAATGTGGGAGGAAAACCCGAAGTGATGCATGTCTCAGACCTTTACCAATTTGGTGAAACCCACGAGCACGGGTATGGTGGTAACAAACCTAGAAACATAATCGGGGCGAACCGGGATTCGAACCCAGAATCATAAGTTTCTGGCGTGCCAAAGGGACGCAAATCTGCACAGCGAATCGCGGCGCCTTAGACGACTGGGCCACCCGTGCCCCCTCCTGGTCCAAGAAGGTATCAACATCTCCGACCTTCGGAGAAACCAGTCATATCATATAACGGATCACATTGTGTTATCCACATACGCCTATGGAGACGTGAGATGCATTTGAATGATAACTCACATGGAATAAGCCATGATGACACATGTTTATAAAAACAGATGGAAATGAATATATACTAGCCTCTTCTTACTATCAATATCTCGCATTGAGTCTTTTTAGAGTGTTATATATTCAAATCGCATTTGTAAATATGGCCAAGCCTTTAGTTACAATGGGTTACCCTCGTTTTATACATGTACCAATCGGCCCGTGAAGATTCCGGGGTAGAATAGGTCTTCAGCAACCCATGCTTGCCGTAAAAGGCGACTATGCTTGTCGTAAAAGGCGACTAACGGGATCGTATCCATTGTTAAATAATAATAATAATAATGATAATAATAAATTAAAAAATAAATAAATAAATGAATAACATATTATATATGTACTATACTAATAAAATACTTTTACAAGCCCAAACGATTGTTGTCCACACGACAGTCTAAATGACCGTCACCGTGGTGTAGTGTAGCCTAGTGTAGTGTGTAGAGCTTCTACTATGCTCGGGAGGCTAGTGGCAAAATGCTTGTCGTAATTGGTGACTTACGGGATCGATTGGTCAGGCTCGCTGACTTGGTTGATGCATGTCATCGATCCCAATTGCGTGGATCGATGACCATGAGGTCAATCACTGGATTGTCTGGTCCAGACTCGATTATTTACAGAGACCGCCGTCATATAGCTGGAATATTGCTGAGTGCGGCGTTAAACAACAAACCAACCAACCAACCAACATGTACCAATCATATCAAATGATACGGAGACCACAACTCAACATGCTTGGGGCATCAATCAGAAATTTAATTACGACTGACGAAGGCCAAGCTGTGTCCCCTAATTATGTAATAGTACTTTTAGTGTGTGACGTCAGTGCACAAACGGCACGAGACGATAAGGTATTAATTTAAGAACATAACCTTTAACTTTATATTTCTTTATGCTTATAAACATTATGTAAATCTTTAAATCTTTATTTAAAAAAAATACAAAAAACAAATATTCTTTTTTTTTTTTTTTTTAAATATTTACATTTTGTAAACGTATACACGTAAAAGTAGCTGTGTGACATGTTTTTTCTAGTGACTACAGCTGAACATGCCAGGTACGGAGGTTATGCCACCCTGGCCTGGACTCTACAACAGCCTGGACTCAGAGAGTTCACCGTGTGGAATAATGACACGAGGAAATGTATACTGCACATCACTAACTACAACACTGTCGGCATTGCCAGTGAAGAGCTCACCTCTAAAGTGAAATTCACTGGCAATATCACATCCTCTGGGACAGGGCTGATGCGGTTTATCATCACTGACGTACGTTGGGAAGACAAGGGCCGGTACGCGTGTTACAGAGGCTCGAAGGCTGTGAGGGGTTCTTGGATATCCAACTGTGGACAAGACCTGGATTTGCTTTGTGAGAGTTTGCAGAGTAAGTCTTGTATTTTTGCAATCCATATGGTTGAAATGTGGAGTTTTGAAGCTGCCACTTATTAGCATGCGTCATAATGATAGTACAAAACTGACAACTTGTTTCACGCGCTTGGGAAACCATGAATCCTGACACAAGTGTCCTGCTATTCACATATGAATGTGTTGGTCTACATTATCTTTGCCCTCTGTGTTAAAGACACGTAAGTGCATATGTGCTCGATCTGTCTTATAATAAGGGGCGGTCGGGTAGCCTAGCGGTTAAAGCGTTCGCTCGTCACGCCGAAGACCCGGGATCGATTCCCGACATGGGTACAGTGTGTGATGCCCATTTCTGGTGTCCCCCGCCGTGATATTGCTGGAATATTGCTAAAAGCGGCGTAAAACCATACTCACTCACTCACTGTCTTATTATAGGGCTCCGCTAGTCGGAGGTTCGAATCCTTAATTCTCCGTGATTACTTCTGCCTCAATAACTGGTGAGTGTGCTCCAGGTTGTGGTGGTCACTACAGCACAGTGTCAGGGTCACTTACCTCCCCTAACTACCCTGGCAACTTCACACTCACCTACGACCAGAGATGCGTCTACACCATTGATGCTGGAGCAACTCTAGTTACGCTGGTGTTTCAAGATTTAATTACACCACACCAGCTTAACAATGTCAAGGTAAATTAGCTTAGCTGGAAATACAGGTACGTCTATATCACATGAAAATGATTCATAAATATGTCATTAATGTTTGAGTGAGTGAGTTTGGTTCAATGCTGCTGTGAACAGAGCACTAGTATTATTGAGGGGGCACGGATGGCCCTGTCGTCTAAGGCAATATGAATCCCGGTTCACCCTGATTATGTTTCGAGGTTTGTCAGCACCTTACACGTTGTCGAGGGTTTCCAAAAGTGGTAAGCGTCAGACTTCGGATTTGTCACCTCCATCAATCTGAAACAACGTTATATAAATGGAATACTGTTCAAATGACCGTTAAACCCACTCACTCACCCACTCACTCACCCACTCACTCACCCATTCACTCTTAATGAGTAGAGAATCTCTCACTGGCGTGGGGCGGTCGGGTAGCCTAGTGGTTAAAACGTTCGCTCGTCACGCCGAAGACTCGGGTTCGATTCCCGACATGGGTACAATGTGTGAAGCCCATTTCTGGTGTCCCCCGCCCTGATATTGCTGGAATATTGCTAAAAGCGGCGTAAAACCAAACTCACTCCATCCTGAGCACACAATGTCATTTAGAAAGTGGTGAAACGTAAGAAATGTTTTATTTGGGATAACACTTTCATTTTTGTGGCTGAGTGGGTTTGACCGCTGACTTTGTGTGCTGGCGATTAGGATCCTCACTCAACCCCCCAAAACATTTGTACGACAATCTGTTCTTTACTAAGAAAGAGTTAACCCCAATATAACATTTGTTCTACTTATTCATCATTTGCACCTTGCTAACAGTAAATTCTAAAATATATTCTGGTAACCATCGGTTCCAGTATATACTGAACAGTTAGGAGTCATGACTATTGTTGTGGATATTCTAATGACATCGTGTGCTCAGTCATCACTGCAAGACTGTGTCCTGATTTTTTTTATTATCTCTCACCTGTGTTCAGTATATGTTGCTTACCTTTGACCCCGGAGTATCAACAAAGTTGTTACTTATTTCTAGGTATACGACATATCAAATAAACTCCTGGTTCAGTTATATTCGAACAGAGAAGGGTACATCCTTCAGTCGTCCGCGTACTACCGTGTTGTCTTCAGTGGTGACGATACACAGATGGGTTTCAAGGCTACATGGACAGGTATGTAAAAGTTACCATCAATACGATTGGTGGATGTGAGTGGGGTACATGTGTGGGTGCGGATGTCAGTGAGGGTGTGATTGGTGGCTTGGGGTAGGGCATTGGTGTAGGGTCGGGTAGGGTGTGATTGGTGGCTTGGGGTAGGGCATCGGTGTAGGGTCGGGTAGGGTGTGATTGGTGGCTTGGGGTAGGGCATTGGTGTAGGGTCGGGTAGGGTGTGATTGGTGGGTGGAGGTAGGGCATTGGTGTGGGGGTCGGGTAGGGTGTGATTGGTTAGTGGGAGTGGGGCATTGGTGCGGGTGTCGGGTAGGGTGTGATTGGTTGGTGGGAGTGGGGCATTGGTGCAGGTGTCGGGTAGGGTGTGATTGGTTGGTGGGAGTGGGTCATTGGTGCAGGTGTCGGGTAGGGTGTGATTGGTTGGTGGGAGTGGGGCATTGGTGCGGGTGTCGGGTAGGGTGTGATTGGTTGGTGGGAGTGGGGCATTGGTGCGGGTGTCGGGTAGGATGTGATTGGTTGGTGGGAGTGGGGCATTGGTGCGGGTGTCGGGTAGGATGTGATTGGTTGGTGGGAGTGGGGCATTGGTGCGGGTGTCGGGTAGGGTGTGATTGGTTGGTGGGAGTGGGGCATTGGTGCGGGTGTCGGGTAGGGTGTGATTGGTTGGTGGGAGTGGGGCATTGGTGCGGGTGTCGGGTAGGGTGTGATTGGTTGGTGGGAGTGGGGCATAGGTGCGGGTGTCGGGTAGGGTGTGATTGGTTGGTGGGAGTGGGGCATTGGTGCGGGTGTCGGGTAGGGTGTGATTGTTGGGTGAGAGTAGGGAGTTGGGTGTGGGTGTGGTTGTGGCTGGGGATGGGTGTGGATGTGGGTGTGGGTGTTGTTGGGGATGTGGGTGTGGGTGTGGGTGTGGATGTAGATGTTGTTGTGGTTGGGGATGTGGGTGTGGGTGTGGGTGTGGGTGTGGGTGTGGATGTAGATGTGGGTGTGGGTATGGGTATGGGTGTGGGTGTGGGTGTGGGTGTAGGTCTGGTTGTTGTTGTGGTTGTGGGTGTGGATGTGGGTGTGGTTGTGGTTGTGGGTGTGGGTGTGAATGTGGATGTGGGTGTGGGTGTGGGTGTGGGTGTGGGTGTAGGTCTGGTTGTTGTTGTGGTTGTGGGTGTGGATGTGGGTGTGGTTGTGGTTGTGGGTGTGGGTGTGAATGTGGTTGTGGTTGTGGTTGTGGTTGTGGGTGTGGGTGTGGTTGTGGTTGTGGGTGTGGATGTGGATGTGGGTGTGGGTGTGGGTGTGGGTGTGGGTGTAGGTCTGGGTGTGGGTGTAGGTCTGGTTGTGGTTGTGGTTGTGGGTGTGGATGTGGTTGTGGTTGTTGGTGTGGGTGTGGGTGTGGTTGTGGGTGTGGTTGTGGTTGTGGGTGTGGGTGTGGGTGTGGGTGTGGGTGTGGTTGTGGGTGTGGATGTAGGTGTTGTTGTGGGTGTGGGTGTGGATGTGGTTGTGGTTGTGGGTGTGGATGTGGTTGTGGTTGTGGGTGTGGGTGTGGGTGTGGTTGTGGGTGTGGGTGTGGTTGTGGTTGTGGGTGTGGTTGTGGTTGTGGTTGTGGTTGTGGTTGTGGGTGTGGGTGTGGTTGTGGGTGTGGATGTGGTTGTGGTTGTGGGTGTGGATGTGGTTGTGGTTGTGGGTGTGGGTGTGGGTGTGGTTGTGGGTGTGGGTGTGGTTGTGGTTGTGGGTGTGGTTGTGGTTGTGGTTGTGGTTGTGGTTGTGGGTGTGGGTGTGGTTGTGGGTGTGGATGTAGGTGTTGTTGTGGGTGTGGGTGTGGTTGTGGTTGTGGGTGTGGGTGTGGTTGTGGGTGTGGATGTAGGTGTTGTTGTGGGTGTGGGTGTGGGTGTGGATGTGGGTGTGGGTGTGGGTGTAGGTCTGGTTGAGGTTGTGGTTGTGGGTGTGGATGTAGATGTGGGTGTGGGTATGGGTGTGGGTGTGGGTGTGGTTGTGGTTGTGGTTGTGGTTGTGGTTGTGGTTGTGGGTGTGGATATGGGTGTGGGTGTGGGTGTGGTTGTGGTTGTGGTTGTGGTTGTGGGTGTGGATATGGATGTGGGTGTGGGTGTGGGTATGGTTGTGGTTGTGGTTGTTGGTGTGGTTGTGGTTGTGGTTGTGGTTGTGTCTGTGGATGTGGGTGTGGGTGTGGTTGTGGTTGTGGTTGTGTTTGTGGATGTAGGTGTAGATGATTTACGTTAGTGACGAACACTTAGACAAACTCTTTGAAAGAAAGAGCAGTTAAGTTTCTTTTCGCAACACATGTAGGATGTCCTGTCCACCATTATTTAAAAAAATAAACACACACACAAAAAAAACATGTTTGTCGAGTATCCCCACCCCCCACCCAAACATTCATGTATCTGAATCTGCGTTCCAGTGACCACAACTGAACATGCGAGATACGGGGGTTACGCTACCCTGTCCTGGACTCTGACCCAGCCTGGAATCAGAGAGTTCACCGTGTGGAACAGCCGTTCAGGGGAATACATACTGCACATCACGAACTACAACCATGTCAGGGTTGTCAGGGAGAAGATGGCGTCCAGGATACAGTTCACCGGGAGTATTACACCGTCGGGCACGGGGCTGTTGCGGTTTGTCATCCATGACGTCACTGCTGCAGATGCAGGCCAGTACGAGTGTTACAGAGGCTCCATGAGTTCACGAGGAGCCAGGATCCCTGACTGTGGACAGGAGGTGGTTGTCCTGGGTAGGAGCTAATTAGGAATACAAGCTATATTTTGTAATCTTCTTACTGGTCTGTACATAACCAAATATCTAAACATTAATTAATTTCTAATAAGCGTGAAATGATTAAATTCGCATCAAAGATTTTTTTTTTTCCAGAAGGTACTTTGAATAAATAACTAATGATGCTAATGTCTTGGTCCCACTCCCCGGGGGCGTTTTCACTGATTGGCTTGTGTTTTTTAAAAACTGTTGTTTGAAATCAATCAACAACATTCAAATATAATATAAACATGTCGGACTTGAAAATAATACACAAATATTTAAAGTAAATATAAAATTGTGGATAACATGTGTTATAATATAAACTAATTACCTACTCATGATAGTTTTCTCACTGTAAAAAATAACATTCAAGTTGAAATAGGTTAAAATTCCATAAATTGAATAATTACGAATTACGTGTCCCATGAAATAAAACCATGCTATAGTTACGACTCAATAAAGAAATGGTTTCTTTCTTCAGCGTCCCAAAGAACTAAAATGGACAAAGGCTTCAAAATTGTATCATAATAGTATTTCTTTAAATGTTGAGCAACATTTTTTCACTTGCATCAATCAGATGAATGCAGGAATTTCAGGGTTAATAAACATGTTTATTACAGCCACATCCAGTAAACGGCAGCTCATGTGTATTGTAGAGCTATATTACCTTTCCTACGTTCTGTGCAAATCCAGACAATATATGGTTTCAATGTTGACAAATGTGTAAGAACAGATTGTTTGTTTGTTTGCTTGTTGTTTAACGCCGCACTCGGAAATATTCCAGCTATATGACGGCGGTCTCTAAATAATCGAGTCTGGACCAGTGATTGACATCATGAGCATCGATCCACGCAATTGGGATCGATGACATGCATCAACCAAGTCAGCGAGCCTGACCACCCGATCCCGTTTGTCGTCTTTTACGACAAGCATAGTCACCTTTTACGGCAAGCATGGGTTGCTGAAGACCTATTCTACCCCGGGATCTTCACAGGTCCACACCAGTTTGAAATTCATAGCGACTACTTACGATAACACAGGTACCAAAGCTGCAGTAAAGCACTACGAAGTTATGGCCCTTTTCTGTATAGCGTGCACATGTGTACTTACCCATCTGGGGTGTTTTTATGTCATAGATGAAATTCCATTTTCATCAAATATTGCAGGTGATAATTAATATCAACTATGTAACGTCATTTAAGACGATACATATCCTATTTATATATCATCATGTCTTTCAGACGTCAGACAAAGGTTTGGCCATTCACAGCTCGTGTATCGCTGTCAGAAGGCATTTTCGTTGCAAAATGCATCAATCTATGTAGGATTATGAGCGACAACAATTACTCTTGGACAACAATCGGCACTGTCTGGTGTTCGATTTGTTAATGTCTAATATTTGCAATTTATCTTTCAACATATTCGGAAACTCGTTATATGCGTGATGGAGGTGGAAGTCTCACAGAAGGCTCCTTTTACAAACCTGAAAACAATAAGTGAGTGTGAGTGAGTTGGGTTTAACAGTATTCCAGTTATATCCAGCTTAATGTAGTTGGAAAGCCCGAAGTGACGCAGGTCTCAGACGTTAACCACTTCCGTGAAACCCACGAGCACGGGTATGGTGCTGACAAACCTAGAAACATAATCGTGGCGAACCGGGATTCGAACCCCAAATCATAGGTTTCTGGCGTGCCCAAGCGACGCAACTCTGCACAGCGAATCGCGGCGCCTTAGACGACTGGGCCACCCGTGCCCCTTAAAACAATGAAGGAGTGACAAGAACAAATGTAGGTTCTGATAGATTTATCCACCTAAACTAGACAAAACACACAAGGGAAACCGACTCATCTGTTTCCTATTCAGGACGACAAAAAAAACACTAATGTTATATTTGGGATAACACTTTCTTAGTAAAGTACAGATTCTAGTACTTTTTTGGTTTGAGTCCCGTCCGGGATTCGAACCCACACCTGCCAGGTTGAGGCACCTAATCGTCACCGAGGCTTCCACAAATAGCATGTTTTTTTGTAACTTGTGGAAGCCTCGGTGGCTGAGTGGGTTACATCGCTGACTTTGTGTGCTGGCGATTAGGTGCCTCACCCTGGCAGGTGTGGGTTCGAATCCCGGACGGGACTAAAGTGTTATCCCAAATATAACATTAGTTACATTTGACCACTTTCTAAATGGCATTGTGTATTTAAAAAAAACACTCCACAAGATTGTATGACAAGAGGGATGACTTCAACATTTCAATAGTCAACTTTCTCTTTATGTCGAGCAATATTCCAGTAGCTCCAGTCTTTGGCGTCTACATTTCATAATTGTTAATGTACAATCGAGAATGCTACAAAGATGTCAAAGAGTGCCATAAGACGCTTTAAACGTTGGGGGTTTAAAGCATACAAGGCATTAGTAAAGACTTGGAAGAGTCCACAGCAGGTGGTTCCGTTATTGAATAGGACCGCCTCCGTGGTCTAGTGGTAGAGCGTCCGCCCGGAGAGCGGAAGGTCCGGGGTTCGATCCCCGACCGCGTCATACCAAAAGACGTTTAAAAGATGGTACTTCTCTGTCTGGCGCTCGGCATTAAGGGGATAAAACAAGGCCTGGTCGGCTCGGAGTCAGTATACTGTGTCTGAGTGGGGTATTCATGTTAAACTGCGATATGGTATCTCAGTGAGCTAGCACTATAAATCGGCATCAGTCCGGACTAGGACAAGCAGCCACACACACACTTGCATGTACGTAGCTATATAAGTGCAATAATCTTGGACGCGGCGTTAAACCCCATTCCACCTCACACCTTATTGAATATTCTTTTGCGGCGTTAAACAACATTCAACCGTTCATGTTTCGATCGCCTCTATGTTCATCTTGCTTTGTTCTTGCTCAGGTTGCGGTTGGCATTACAACACGCCTGCAGGATCCTTCACCTCCCCCAACTACCCAGACGACTATAACAGCAGTCTGTCATGCATCTACACCATTGACACTGGATCTACATTAGTGACGCTAGTGTTTGAGGACTTTCTCACTGAGAGATTCAATGACTTTGTACAGGTAGGTGACCTCATTGTGACCTGCCTTGACCTTATGAACGTAGTGACAAAGTGAACAGCGCGTCATTTTTGTCCGCACACTTCCATACAAACGATTTGATCTCTGGCATAGATAGATAGATATTCTTTATTTCTTCTAGTTGATTGAAGATGAAAATATGAAGATATAATTATGTTATATGTTTAACATGAATTAGGGGTATATTTACACATGTTCATAGACATACAATTTTTTTAGCAGGTATCGTCATTTCCTTATGAAGCGGCTTACATTAATTATTACTCCTGCCCAACACATATCTTTCTAGTTCCATAATACATTCTGTTGAACATCCACATGAGGGGTGTAATGGGGAATGTCTGTGTATGGCGTACCCAGACATTCGTACACCATGAGAGGTGTTATGGGGAATGTCGTGGATGGCGTACCCAGACATTCGTACACCATGAGAGGTGTTATGGGGAATGTCTGTGTATGGCGTACCCAGACATTCGTACATCATGAGAGGTGTAATGGGGAATGTCTGTGTATGGCGTACCCAGACATTCGTACACCATGAGAGGTGTAATGGGGAATATCTGTGTATGGCGTACCCAGACATTCGTACACCATGAGAGGTGTAATGGGGAATATCTGTGTATGGCGTGCCCAGACATTCGTACACCATGAGAGGTGTAATGGGGAGTGTCTGTGTATGGCGTGCCCAGACATTCGTACACCATGAGAGGTGTAATGGGGAGTGTCTGTGTATGGCGTACCCAGACATTCGTACACCATGAGAGGTGTAATGGGGAGTGTCTGTGTGTGGCGTACCCAGACATTCGTACACCATGAGAGGTGTAATGGGGAATGTCTGTGTATGGCGTACCCAGACATTCGTACACCATGAGAGGTGTAATGGGGATGTCTGTGTATGGCGTACCCAGACATTCGTACATCATGAGAGGTGTAATGGGGAGTGTCTGTGTATGGCGTACCCAGACATTCGTACACCATGAGAGGTGTAATGGGGAGTGTCTGTGTGTGGCGTACCCAGACATTCGTACACCATGAGAGGTGTAATGGGCAATGTCTGTGTATGGCGTACCCAGACATTCGTACACCATGAGAGGTGTAATGGGGATGTCTGTGTATGGCGTACCCAGACATTCGTACATCATGAGAGGTGTAATGGGGAATGTCTGTGTATGGCGTACCCAGACATTCGTACACCATGAGAGGTGTTATGGGGAATGTCTTGGATGGCGTACCCAGACATTCGTACATCATGAGAGGTGTAATGGGGAGTGTCTGTGTGTGGCGTACCCAGACATTCGTACACCATGAGAGGTGTAATGGGGAATGTCTGTGTATGGCGTACCCAGACATTCGTACACCATGGGAGGTGTAATGGGGATGTCTGTGTATGGCGTACCCAGACATTCGTACATCATGAGAGGTGTAATGGGGAGTGTCTGTGTATGGCGTACCCAGACATTCGTACACCATGAGAGGTGTAATGGGGAGTGTCTGTGTGTGGCGTACCCAGACATTCGTACACCATGAGAGGTGTAATGGGCAATGTCTGTGTATGGCGTACCCAGACATTCGTACACCATGAGAGGTGTAATGGGGATGTCTGTGTATGGCGTACCCAGACATTCGTACATCATGAGAGGTGTAATGGGGAATGTCTGTGTATGGCGTACCCAGACATTCGTACACCATGAGAGGTGTTATGGGGAATGTCTTGGATGGCGTACCCAGACATTCGTACATCATGAGAGGTGTAATGGGGAGTGTCTGTGTGTGGCGTACCCAGACATTCGTACACCATGAGAGGTGTAATGGGGAATGTCTGTGTATGGCGTACCCAGACATTCGTACACCATGAGAGGTGTAATGGGGAGTGTCTGTGTGTGGCGTACCCAGACATGCGTACACCATGAGAGGTGTAATGGGGAGTGTCTGTGTATGGCGTACCCAGACATTCGTACATCATGAGAGGTGTAATGGGGAATGTCTGTGTATGGCGTACCCAGACATTCGTACACCATGAGAGGTGTAATGGGGAATGTCTGTGTTTGGCGTACCCAGACATTCGTACACCATGAGAGGTGTAATGGGGAATGTCTGTGTATGGCGTACCCAGACATTCGTACACCATGAGAGGTGTAATGGGGATGTCTGTGTATGGTGTACCCAGACATTCGTACACCATGAGAGGTGTAATGGGGAATGTCTGTGTATGGCGTACCCAGACATTCGTACATCATGAGAGGTGTAATGGGGAATGTCTGTGTATGGCGTACCCAGACATGCGTACACCATGAGAGGTGTGATCCTCACGTGGGAGGACAGCATTGAGTCCAGCAGGTCTTTACAACTTTAAACCCACGAACATGTGCATGGTGTTTGCAATGATCATCATTGGTGCGAATGCAGGATTTATGGCCACTCGTGTCAGTTCATGTCGCGATTAAAGGACACTGCACTTCGAATTGCTGCCTGCATATATACTGAACCGCAAAAAAAACGTTACCCAAATTTGTCATTTAAACATCTGGGTATTTTTTGTCAAAGTTTCTAAAATTTATCATTAACTTGTCCGGAAAAATGAAATTTGATGATAAAAAATCAAAGCAGATGACAATCAAACCGATCGCCCAAACGCATCACGACTACGGCCATGGTAACCTGATACACGTAATGCAGATCGAATAACATTTATTCGTCATTGAATTGCCTTGATGTTTCTACGATGTATGTGCCATTAGGTCTACGATGCCTCCCAAAATCTTCTGGCACATCTCCATAACAAAAGAAGTGGGTACGTACTTCAGTCTGCCACCTACTACCGCGTCAACTTCACCACAGATAGCTATGGTACACGAAAGGGCTTCAAAGCGACATGGGCTGGTATGTAGACACACAATACAATGGAAGGAACTCTCATATTGTAAACGCTTCAGTTACGAGGCAGAGTCGGATATTGCTATTGAGTGGGTTTTTCCGTCTGGAAACGTATTATTCAACTATCTGTACTAAAATTTAGATTACAACGATATTTCATCGAAAATTACACTTCTCAATTTTATATAACCATTGGATAAAGGATGGATAACCTCCAATATGTCCTGATAAATTGGAAACTATGTTCCAGTGACGACAATAGAACATGCCAGACATGGAGGCTATTTAACCTTTAACTTTATATTTCTTTATGCTTATAAACATTATGTAAATCTTAAAATCTTTATTTAAGAAATAAAAAAAAAATTTAAAAAAAAAAAAAAAAAATGTAAATCTTTATGTACATTTTGTGGGTAGACTGCAGTATTTGGGTCCCCACTTCGGAACGAACGTTTTTACGTGTTTACGGAAGTTATCGAATGAAAAACGTTCCACGCATGCGCAGTTCGTTATTTACGGTCGAAGCGAGAGGATTTATTGGCCGCCATTTTTCTACCGAACGCTCTCTGCAGTTCAGTATTTTCTTACTCAGACAGCACACGGGAGGTTCAAGGGGGGTTTGTCCCCCCTTGTCGAAATATTGAAGTAAAAAGGGGGGTAAAGGGGGGTCACACACCCCGTTTTTCAAATAAATCGCACGACGGTAAGTTCATTCGTATACGTATACTTCACGTCACTAACTACAACACTGTCAGCATTGCCAGTGAAGAGTTCAAATCTAGATTGAAGTTGAACAATATATTTTGTTGGGCGGACAACACAGGGGGGTTCAAGGCAGGTACAACCCCACCTTTAAGACATTTTAAAAGGAAAATACCGGGGGTAAAGGGGGAGGATCCCCCTTTTTCAAATAAATCGCACTATGGTATAACTTCATTCATGAAAGCATGTGACTTTTCATAGGAAAATGATCATCGATAGATACTTTCTCATTCTAACAAATCATTTGAAACGTTGAATTCGTATCCATCTAGACCTAGTTCAATTTCTTTTTCTGCTTCTTTTTCCCTAAGTTTATAAATGTAAACACGGCTTGTGAACTTAGAAACTGATCAATTGAACAACTGGAATATTTCTTTTCTGATAATGTTTTGAACAAAATAATTGTCATACATTCCCGCATTCGTCTCATACCTATGCAAAGATGTCTTCACTGTACGCCAAGTCGACTCTGTTTTATTTGTACAAGCCACACTTTATGAATTTACAAGTTATGAACGAAGTTGCTTTCGTAGTAACGAGTCCATATAAGGAAAGTCACATGATCAGACACGTGACGTCTAACGTCATTTATGTCCCGCCCATAAACAATACGAAGTCGGCAGTACCATAATTCGGCTTCACTTTCTATCGTAAAACTATCGTTTTAGACCATACTTTTCACGTCTAGCTCATATTTGGGGTTCTTTTTGCTAAAAAATGGCTCCTAGCGGATTTTGGCACGCTTCCGCGTGTGCGCTTATATATAAGCGAAGATGCCGAAGGCAGCTTTTTACTTACGGAAACCCCCGAAGTGGGGACCCATATACTGCAGTTGACCCCATTTTGTAAACGTATACACGTAAAAGTAAATGTGTGACATTTTTTCTAGTGACTACAACTGAACATGCCAGACATGGGGGCTATGCCACGCTGTCGTGGAATCTACCACAGCCTGGAATCAGAGAATTCACCGTGTGGAATAATGACACGAAGAAACGTATACTTCACGTCACTAACTACAACACTGTCAGCATTGCCAGTGAAGAGTTCAAATCTAGATTGAAATTCATTGGCAAAATCACATCCTCTGGGACAGGACTGATGCGGTTTATCATCACTGATGTACGCTTGGAAGACAAGGGCCGGTACGCGTGTTACACAGGCTCGAGGTCTTCAACCGGGTCCGGTATATCTAACTGTGGACAGCAGTTACATGTGGCGGGTACGAGTACAATCTCGACTATCCGCTGCAACAGCTTATACTGTGCGCATTGGGCTAGTAATGATAAGAATGTTTACATTTTGTTTCATTCTTTATTGAAATTGTATCAAAAATACGAAAATTGCAATTGTTGACGACATTGATGGCATTTAATATGAGCTTCCTCTCCAGGCTGTGGTGGGTACTTTAACACACCCTCGGGTACAATCACCTCCCCCAACTACCCCGGCAGATATGGCAACTACCGGACATGCGTCTACATCGTTGACGCGGGATCAACGCTAGTTACGCTGGTGTTTGAAGATTTCCTTACATACAACGATGAAGATTATGTCACGGTTGGTGCATATATGAATCCCTTGTTCAAGTTAAAATGTTCGTGAGGATCTGGGGTAGGGTGTGTCTCCAGCACTTGCTTGTGGTAAGAGGGGTCTAACGGGACGGGACCATTGCTATATAATGTCTTATAATATCCCAGGGATTTTACTTGATGTCCTGGGTATTTTATTAATATAACTTTCCGTTCAGATTGTAACATGTAATGAAATGTAAAATCAAATGACTAATGTTTTCTTTATATTCCCGAGGATCGAACACGCAACCTTCATATCTGTAGCCCAGTGAGTGTACCACAAAGTTACAGAGGGGTTGATAAGGCATAATGTTTTTTAGAATGTCCTTTTCAACATCCGTACGCAAGCAACAGATATTTTACGCGCGTTTCCTAAGGTTCATGGAAAGTATGTTCGAAACATATAAATGTTGATAAATGTTGTTTTGAGTTTCTTTTTTCGGTTTATAAGTATGGAAAAACACTTTCCCTCGGTTTTGGTAGACAGAGCATGCCCTTGGGGTCTATGTACCAAAGCCTCGTAAGCGTGTTTTCTCCAATAAGTCCTAACTTGCCTTTGTCTGCGCGTCTAGGTACATGATGGCTATGGTAATCGCCTGGCGCATCTCACTGGAAACAGAAAAGGGTACATTGTTCAGTCTGCCTCCTACTACCGTGTTTACTTCAATACCATCAAACTTGACAAAGGGGATGGATTCAAAGCCACATGGTCAGGTTAGTAAGTCTACACACGTGTCATGGTGAAGATGTTTATAGGAGAGAGTCGTTATAGCCAGCTGTCAATCGCATGAGACGGCATCCGATGTGTGGTGGTTAGAGCCTCTGTCATAAGATCGCCTCGTGGTGTAGTGGTTAGAGCGTCTGTCATGAGGTCGCCTCCATGGTGTGGTGGTTAGAGCGTCTGCCATGAGATCGCCTCCATGGTGTGGTGGTTAGAGCGTCTGCCATGAGATCGCCTCGTGGTGTAGTGGTTAGAGTGTCTGTCATGGGGTCGCCTCGTGGTGTGGTGGTTAGAGAGTCTGTCATGGGGTCGCCTCGTGGTGTGGTGGTTAGAGCGTCTGTCATGAGATCGCCTCGTTGTGTGGTGGTTAGAGCGTCTGTCATGAGATCACCTCCATGACGTGGTGGTTAGAGCGTCTGTCATGAGATCGCCTCGTGGTGTGGTGGTTAGAGCGTCTGTCATGAGATCGCCTCGTGGTGTGGTAGTTAGAGCGTCTGTCATGAGATCGCCTCGTGGTGTGGTAGTTAGAGCGTCTGCCATGAGATCGCCTTGTGGTGTGTTGGGTAGAGCGTCTGCCATGAGATCGCCTCGTGGTGTAGTGGTTAGAGCGTCTGTCATGGGGTCGCCTCGTGGTGTGGTAGTTAGAGCGTCTGTCATGGGGTCGCCTCGTGGTGTGGTAGTTAGAGCGTCTGCCATGAGGTCGCCTCGTGGTGTGGTAGTTAGAGCGTCTGCCATGAGATCGCCTCGTGGTGTGGTGGTTAGAGCGTCTGTCATGAGATCGCCTCGTGGTGTAGTGGTTAGAGCCTCTGTCATGAGATCACCTCCATGGTGTGGTAGTTAGAGCGTCTGCCATGAGATCACCTCCATGGTGTGGTAGTTAGAGCGTCTGTCATGGGGTCGCCTCGTGGTGTAGTGGGTAGAGCGTCTGCCATGAGATCGCCTCGTGGTGTAGTGGTTAGAGCCTCTGTCATGAGATCACCTCCATGGTGTGGTAGTTAGAGCGTCTGTCATGAGATCACCTCCATGGTGTGGTAGTTAGAGCGTCTGTCATGGGGTCGCCTCGTGGTGTGGTGGTTAGAGCGTCTGCCATGAGGTCGCCTCGTGGTGTGGTAGTTAGAGCGTCTGTCATGAGATCACCTCCATGGTGTGGTAGTTAGAGCGTCTACCATGAGGTCGCCTCGTGGTGTGGTAGTTAGAGCCTCTGTCATGAGATCACCTCCATGGTGTGGTAGTTAGAGCGTCTGTCATGA
Source organism: Haliotis cracherodii (assembly GCF_022045235.1). Lineage (NCBI taxonomy): Eukaryota > Metazoa > Mollusca > Gastropoda > Lepetellida > Haliotidae > Haliotis > Haliotis cracherodii. The sequence continues at coordinate 5,885,584 of NW_027266267.1, read as the reverse complement.
GATCACCTCCATGGTGTGGTAGTTAGAGCGTCTGTCATGGGGTCGCCTCGTGGTGTGGTGGTTAGAGCGTCTGCCATGAGGTCGCCTCGTGGTGTGGTAGTTAGAGCGTCTGTCATGAGATCACCTCCATGGTGTGGTAGTTAGAGCGTCTGTCATGGGGTCGCCTCGTGGTGTGGTAGTTAGAGCGTCTGTCATGAGATCGCCTAGTGGTGTGTTGGTTAGAGCCTCTGTCATGAGATCGCCTCGTGGTGTGGTAGTTAGAGCGTCTGTCATGGGGTCGCCTCGTGGTGTGGTAGTTAGAGCGTCTGTCATGAGATCGCCTAGTGGTGTGTTGGTTAGAGCGTCTGTCATGAGATCGCCTCGTGGTGTGGTAGTTAGAGCATCTGTCATGAGGTCGCCTCGTGGTGTGGTAGTTAGAGCGTCTGTCATGAGATCGCCTAGTGGTGTGTTGGTTAGAGCGTCTGTCATGAGATCGCCTTGTGGTGTAGTGGTTAGAGCGTCTACCATGAGATCGCCTTGTGGTGTAGTGTTTAGAGCCTCTGTCATGAGATCACCTCCATGGTGTGGTAGTTAGAGCGTCTGTCATGAGGTCGCCTCGTGGTGTGGTAGTTAGAGCGTCTGTATGAGATCGCCTAGTGGTGTGGTAGTTAGAGCGTCTGTCATGAGATCGCCTCGTGGTGTGGTAGTTAGAGCGTCTGTCATGAGATCGCCTCGTGGTGTGGTAGTTAGAGCGTCTGTCATGAGATCGCCTCGTGGTGTGGTAGTTAGAGCGTCTGTCATGAGATCGCCTCGTGGTGTGGTAGTTAGAGCCTCTGTCATGAGATCGCCTCGTGGTGTGGTAGTTAGAGCGTCTGTCATGAGATCGCCTCGTGGTGTGGTAGTTAGAGCGTCTGTCATGAGATCGCCTCGTGGTGTGGTAGTTAGAGCGTCTGTCATGAGATCGCCTCGTGGTGTGGTAGTTAGAGCGTCTGTCATGAGATCGCCTCGTGGTGTGGTAGTTAGAGCGTCTGTCATGAGATCGCCTCGTGGTGTGGTAGTTAGAGCCTCTGTATGAGATCGCCTCGTGGTGTGGTAGTTAGAGCGTCTGTCATGAGATCACCTCGTGGTGTGGTAGTTAGAGCGTCTGTCATGAGGTCGCCTCGTGGTGTGGTAGTTAGAGCGTCTGTCATGAGATCGCCTCGTGGTGTGGTAGTTAGAGCGTCTGTCATGAGATCGCCTGGTGGTGTGGTAGTTAGAGCGTCTGTCATGAGATCACCTCCATGGTGTGGTAGTTAGAGCGTCTGTCATGGGGTCGCCTCGTGGTGTGGTAGTTAGAGCGTCTGTCATGAGATCGCCTCGTGGTGTGGTAGTTAGAGCGTCTGTCATGGGGTCGCCTCGTGGTGTGGTAGTTAGAGCGTCTGTCATGAGATCGCCTGGTGGTGTGGTAGTTAGAGCGTCTGTCATGAGGTCGCCTTGTGGTGTGGTAGTTAGAGCCTCTGTATGAGATCGCCTCGTGGTGTGGTAGTTAGAGCGTCTGTCATGAGGTCGCCTCGTGGTGTGGTAGTTAGAGCGTCTGTCATGAGATCGCCTCGTGGTGTGGTAGTTAGAGCGTCTGTATGAGATCGCCTCTTTGTGTAGTGGTTACGGTGTCTGACACAAGTACTGAACTTGACGATCTCGAGCGAGCGCTTTCATAAATGATATAGTTACCGCCTACGATACTGCTACTTTTTATTGTTTTATGTAATTGCAAGAAATAACACATGACCGTTGCAATTACTTCGGAATCCGTGTTTTAGTTTTTGTTTCAGTTCCAGTGATTCTTGGAACACTTACGTCACGGTGGTACCATGACGAAACATGAGGTGTATTGTATTATACAGCAGGAATTGTATGAATGAATTGTATATTGATAACTCACCCGTTGACAAACATGAAAACAAGACAAACATGGCTACAAGTTATTTAGCACTATATCTTAAGTACATGGGTTCACTCAAACGAAGTCTTTATACGCGGTTACTAGAGATAAAACGTCTTAGTAAGAGAATAAACAGTCTAGAGTATCCTTTATATCTCATCTTTGAGCGAAGAGGGCCTTTTATTGAATCCCTGTGTTTCAGTGAGCACAACTTAAAATGCCAGGTATTCGAGTCGCATATGGAAATATGGCCAAGATTTAGATACACGGATTTACCAACAGCTTAAATATGTCCTGACGTCCCACGTTTCCAATGTTCCAGTGACCACAACTGAACATGCCAGATACGGGGGTACGCTACCCTGTCCTGGAATCTGACCCAGCCCGGAATCAGAGAGTTCACCGTGTGGAACAGCCGGTCAGGGGAATACATACTGCACATCACGAACTACAACAATGTCAGGGCTGTCAGGGAGAAGATGGCGTCCAGGATACAGTTCACCGGGAGTATTACACCGTCGGGCACGGGGCTGTTGCGGTTTGTCATCCATGACGTCACTGCTGCAGATGCAGGCCAGTACGAGTGTTACAGAGGCTCCATGAGTTCACGAGGAGCCAGGATCCCTGACTGTGGACAGGAGCTGGCTGTTCTGGGTAGGAGCTTATTACCTAGCTGGCTTTAAGTTCCCCTCTTGTCCATTCTCTCACCTATCAGTGCTAATGTCAGCGCCAATCATCTGTTGGCTTCCTTTGTTAGCTTCTATCACTTGTGACCGCCTCCTAAATGCGGCGTAAAACAACACTCACCCATGCATGGCTTTAAAACACGCTATAGACTGCCTCCGTGGTCTAGTGGTAGAGCGTCTGCCCGGAGAGCGGAAGGTCCGGGGTTCGATCCCCGACCTCGTCATACCAAAAGACGTTAAAAGATGGTACTTGTTGTTACCCTGTCTGGCGCTCGGCATTAAGGGGCTAAAACAAGGACTGGTCGGCTCGGAGTCACTATACTGTGTCTGAGTGGGGTATTCATGTTAAACTGCGGCATGGTATCTCAGTGAGCTAGCACTATAAATCGATATCAGTCCGGACTAGTACAAGCAGCCACACACACACACGTGCATACACGTCGCTATATAAGTGCAATAATCTTAGACTCGACGTTAAACCCAATTTCACTTCACCTCTATCCTTTGTTATTTTCCATATTTTGTTATCTTATTAATTTAGTTGCCCATACATGTACATATATATGGTCTCTGCCTCCCGATGAAGGAGTAAGCATATACTCCGAAACGTTGTGTTCCTCGTGATAAAGAAGTTGACGTCCATATATTCTCTTCCTTATGTGTATCACTTCTAAATGCCCTTCAAATGCAGGAATACAAGTTTTTACTATGTTGGCAAGTCTTCGTTCTTGAAGATTCTTATTCCAAAGTTATTAAGAGGAGCATATTCCCTCACACAGTAGGAGCATATTCTCCATGTTTCATGACATGAGTAGTACGGGACGATGTGGTACGTGACCCTAGAATATCATGGACTATTCTGCTGAGGCAATCTGGGCACATCATTTTTAAACAAAAACTAAATGCACAACCCAAAGTACAGTCCATCACATACTGGACAGTTTATCATAGACAGTTTTATCATAACATAGACAGTTTTATCATAACATAGACAGTTTTTTCATAACAAAAACAGTTATATCATAACAAAGACAGTTATATCATAACAAAGACAGTTATATCATAACAAAGACAGTTTTATCATAACAAAGACAGTTATATCATAACATAGACAGTTTTATCATAACAAAGACAGTTATATCATAACAAAGACAGTGGTATTATAGCATAGACGACCCGTGAAGATTCCGGGGTAGAATAGGTCTTCAGCAACCCATGCTTGCAGTAAAAGGCGACTATGCGTGTCGTAAAAGGCGACTAACGGGATCGGGTGGTCAGGCTCGCTGACTTGGTTGATGCATGTCATCGATCCCAATTGCGTGGATCGATGCTCATGATATCAATCACTGGATTGTCTGGTCCAGATTCGATTATTTACAGACCGCCGTCATATAGCTTGAATATTGCTGAGTGCGGCGTTAAACAACAAACCAACCATAGCATAGACAGTTTTATTATAACATAGACAGTTATATCATAACAAAGACAGTTCTATCATAACATAGACAGTTTTAGCATAGCATAGACAGTTTTATCATAACAAAGACAGTTTTATCATAACATAGACAGTTTTATCATAGCATAGACAGTTTCATCATAACATAGACAGTGTTATCATAACAAAGACAGTTTTATCATAACATAGACAGTTTTATCATAGCATAGACAGTTTTATCATAACAAAGACAGTTTTATCATATCATGGACAGTTTTATCATAGCATAGACAGTTTTATCATAGCATAGACAGTTGTATCATAGCATAGAGAGTTTTATCATAGCATAGACAGTTTTATCATAGCATAGACAGTTTTATCATAACATAGACCGATTTTTCATAGCATAGACAGTTTTATCAAATAATGGGAGGCGGTGGGATAGCTTAGTGGTGAAAGCGCTCGCTGGTCACACCGAAGACCCGGGTTTGATTCCACAAATGGGTACTTGTGTGAAGCCCATTCCTGGTGTCCCTCGCCGTGATATTGCTGAAAGCGGCGTAAAACCATACTCACTCACTCGCTATCATAGTATGGACAGTTTCAGTGCCAATAAACCAATACGATAAACGTGGTATCATAACCTGAAAAATTAGCAAACGAGGTCACCTTACAGGAACTACATGCAAGCTCCTTATATCGACGCAATGACGTTTTTCGCAACAAACTATTGAGTATCGATCCCTAAATGATTGCATAGGGTATCCCAGTGTGTCACCCTGTTTCTGAAGACAAGTATTGCTTCAGGTTCATTTGTACAATAATATACATAGGGCAGATCACTCAAACAGTGTACTAATACAATTTCACTAAAGCATCTTCACTGAATGAGGTGAGGTGAGGTGAAATTGGGTTTAACGTCGCGTCCAAGATTATTGCACTTATATAGTGACGTGCATGTACGTGTGTGTGTGTGTGTGTGGCTGCTTGTACTAGTCCGGACTGATGCCGATTTATAGTGCTAGCTCACTGAGATACCATGCCGCAGTTTAACATGAATACCCCACTCAGACACAGTATACTGACTCCGAGCCGACCAGTCCTTGTTTTAGCCTCTTAATGCCGAGCGCCAGACAGGGTAACAACAAGTCTTTTACCATCTTTTACCGTCTTTTGGTATGACGCGGCCGGGGTTCGAACTCCGGGCGGACCCTCTACCACAAGACCACGGAGGCGGTCTCTTCACTGAGTGGGAAAACATCTAAAACATGAATTATTGTAGGAATAATATGATATAGACTGTATTTCCTCTGTGTGTTTCTGTGTTGTAAATGTCAAATATTAGGATTAAACATATGAGGGTGAGTGAGTGAGTTGGATTTAACGCCGCTTTTAACAGTATTCCAGTTAAATCACGGCGTGTCAGCTTAATGTGGGAGGAAATCCCGAAATGATGCAGATCTCAGACGTTTACTACTTCGGTGACAACAGGTACTAGATAACAAGTAGCATACAGATAATTGGATGAAGCCAAATGTACAGTAAGAATAACAAAAAGCACACAGGTAGTGAAGTACGAGGGTAGTTAAGCCAAATGTCCAGTAAGGGGATGAATTAAAAGGATTAAACAGTTGTGAATCTATATCGAAACGTCGCTAAAATAAACCAGAAGTTGTTATCCATAAAACCGTACGTTTTCTTTCTTACTCACCCATTTCGAGAATGCTTATCAAACAGTAACCATGGTAACCTGAACTCAAGCACTTCGTCAACAGCATGAGTTGTCCAGTTGACATTGTATGACACTCTTGATACTGATGGCATGACGTATCCTAGTTATATGAACTGCAATGAAATGCTGCTGTCTGGTTTAGTTGTGATTCAGGCTCAGAATATATGTAGGTCCTCAGCATCCGCAGCTGGCGCTCACAGCGACTAAATGGACCAAGTGGTCAAGCTCGGTGATTTGGTTGATGGCGTGTCCTTGACCCCGACGATGTGGATCGTTGGTTACAACATCAATCACGGAATTGTCAAGTTCACTTGAGATAATTTACAGTCAGTCACCGTACAGCTGGAATATTGGGGAGTACGGCGTTAAACAACAACCATTCAACAATGATGAGTCGTCCTATAGCTGGGATATTGGGGAGTACGTCGATAAACAACAACCATTCAACAATGATGAGTCGTCCTATAGCTGTGGTATTGGGGAGTACGTCGATAAACAACAACCATTCAACAATGATGAGTCGTCCTATAGCTGGGATATTGGGGAGTACGTCGTTAAACAACAACCATTCAACAATGATGAGTCGTCCTATAGCTGGGATATTGGGGTGTACGTCGATAAACAACAACCATTCAACAATGATGAGCCGTCGCACCGCTGGGGTATTGGAGAGTACGTCGTTAAACAACAACCATTCAACAATGATGAGCCGTCGCACAGTTGGAATATTGGGGAGTGCGTCGATAAACAACAACCATTCAACAATGATGAGCCGTCGCACCGCTGGGGTATTGGGGAGTACGGCGTTAAACAACAACCATTCAACAATGATGAGCCGTCGCACCGCTGGAATATTGGGGAGTACGGCGTTAAACAACAACCATTCAACAATGATGAGCCGTCGTACAGCTGGAATATTGGGGAGTACTGCGTTAAACAAAACCATTCAACAATGATGAGCCGTCGTACAGTTGGAATATTGGGGAGTACGTCGTTAAACAACAACCATTCAACAATGATGAGCCGTCGCACCGCAGGAATATTGGGGAGTACGTCGTTAAACAACAACCATTCAACAATGATGAGCCGTCGCACAGCTGGAATATTGGGGAGTGCGTCGATAAACAACAACCATTCAACAATGATGAGCCGTCGCACCGCTGGAATATTGGGGAGTACGTCGTTAAACAACAACCATTCAACAATGATGAGTCGTCGTACAGCTGGAATATTGGGGAGTACGTCGTTAAACAAAACTATTCAACAATGATGAGCCGTCGCACCGCAGGAATATTGGGGAGTATGTCGTTAAACAACAACCATTCAACAATGATGAGCCGTCGTACCGCTGGAATATTGTGGAGTACGTCGTTAAACAACAACCATTCAACAATGATGAGCCGTCGTACCGCTGGAATATTGTGGAGTACGGCGTTAAACAACAACCATTCAACAATGATGAGTCGTCCTATAGCTGGGATATTGGGGAGTACGTCGATAAACAACAACCATTCAACAATGATGAGTCGTCCTATAGCTGGGGTATTGGGGAGTACGTCGATAAACAACAACCATTCAACAATGATGAGTCGTCCTATAGCTGGGATATTGGGGAGTACGTCGTTAAACAACAACCATTCAACAATGATGAGTCGTCCTATAGCTGGGATATTGGGGTGTACGTCGATAAACAACAACCATTCAACAATGATGAGCCGTCGCACCGCAGGAATATTGGGGAGTACGTCGTTAAACAACAACCATTCAACATTGATGAGCCGTCGCACAGCTGGAATATTGGGGAGTGCGTCGATAAACAACAACCATTCAACAATGATGAGCCGTCGCACAGTTGGAATATTGGGGAGTGCGTCGATAAACAACAACCATTCAACAATGATGAGCCGTCGCACCGCTGGGGTATTGGGGAGTACGGCGTTAAACAACAACCATTCAACAATGATGAGCCGTCGCACAGCTGGGGTATTGGGGAGTACGTCGTTAAACAACAACCATTCAACAATGATGAGCCGTCGCACCGCTGGAATATTGTGGAGTACGTCGTTAACCAACAACCATTCAACAATGATGAGCCGTCGCACCGCTGGAATATTTGGGAGTACGTCGTTAAACAACAACCATTCAACAATGATGAGCCGTCGCACCGCTGGAATATTGGGGAGTACGTCGTTAAACAACAACCATTCAACAATGATGAGCCGTCGTACAGCTGGAATATTGGGGAGTACGGCGTTAAACAACAACCATTCAACAATGATGAGCCGTCGTACAGCTGGAATATTGGGGAGTACTGCGTTAAACAAAACCATTCAACAATGATGAGCCGTCGCACCGCAGGAATATTGGGGAGTACGTCGTTAAACAACAACCATTCAACAATGATGAGCCGTCGCACAGCTGGAATATTGGGGAGTGCGTCGATAAACAACAACCATTCAACAATGATGAGCCGTCGCACCGCTGGAATATTGGGGAGTACGGCGTTAAACAACAACCATTCAACAATGATGAGTCGTCGTACAGCTGGAATATTGGGGAGTACTGCGTTAAACAAAACTATTCAACAATGATGAGCCGTCGCACCGCAGGAATATTGGGGAGTATGTCGTTAAACAACAACCATTCAACAATGATGAGCCGTCGTACCGCTGGAATATTGTGGAGTACGTCGTTAAACAACAACCATTCAACAATGATGAGCCGTCGTACCGCTGGAATATTGTGGAGTACGGCGTTAAACAACAACCATTCAACAATGATGAGCCGTCGTACAGCTGGAATATTGGGGAGTACGGCGATAAACAACAACCATTCAACAATGATGACGTAGTGGCTGTTGGTCGTCATGCAGATGGTCAATGTTTCACTCGGTCTGTACAATGTAGAAAGCCATTGTCTATCCCAGATCCGCATATACCACGTGACATATGATAATTAGCGACAAACATATATTGATAGATGAATGTTTTATTTTAACACCATTTTTAACGGTTATATTACGCTGTGTAGGAGGAAACCCCGAAGTAATGAGGATCTTAGGCTTCTGCTTTGAAGAAACTGGGGTTCGGTACTGACATTCCTCGAAATATATTCGGGGCAAACGGTGATTCGAAATTCGAGCCCACGATCATGGGAAACTAGCGCACCAAAGGGACTCAACTCTGCACAGCTAATTGCGGCGCCTTCCGATTCATTTTCACCTGGCTATAGTTATCAGCAATCATATTACATGAGAATGTTGATGTTATGATGTGAAAGTTATCGGTATTTGGTATGGAAACGACTGATCTAGCTTTGTACAAGATTTATGAAAGAAAACCAATTTTAGCTTGTACTGTCGGTAGTTCAAGGTGAGGTGAAATGTTTATTGATCTGCCCTGAATTAGACAAGGAAAGTTAAGAAACCAGCTACGGTGGAGGTTTCTTTGTTTGTTTGTTTGTTTGTTTGTTTGTTTGTTTGTTTGTTTGTTTGTTGTTTAATGCCGCAATATCCCGGCTTTATGACGGCGGTCTATAAACAATCGCGTCTTGACCAGACAATTCAGTTGTTGACATCATGAGCATCGGTCAACACAATTGAGATCGATGACATGCATCAACCACGTCAGCGAGCCTGACCACCCGATCCCGTTAGTCGCCTTTTATGACAAGCATAGTCGCCTTCTAGGCAAGTATGGGTTGCTGAAGACCACCCCGAGATCTTCACGTGTGGAAGTAATGTAAACGAACATGCATATTACTATTGACGCTGATATATTTTGACTGCATCTGTGCTCTAGAATTCCCTTCCAGTGGAAATTAGGCAATCTCCAACTCTGGACACTTTCATGAAAAAACTACAGGTTACACACAACCAAATGTTTTCCCATAGACTTCTATAGTAACGTTATATCTTTTTTAAAAATAACTAGGCATTCAACAGCCATTACATTTACATATATGCACAGTCTGGCCTTAAAGCTGCAATAAAAACACAAATTTTGGCTAGGTTAGTCAGCTCCTTTTCCGAGTACAGGAAGCTGAACACACCAACCCCAGTTCCGCACCAAATGTCGCCTACTTGAAAATATCTGTGCTCACATAAAGCACAAGTCATCTTGTTAAAAAAAGTCAGCACCAAATATTGAAAAATATGGGCAGTTTTAATTGCTGGATGGATGTACATTTAAAAGAGATAAAAATCTTACACAATATCATCCAATCACAGCCTGCAGATGTCTCTTGAAACCGCACTGTCACAACCAGTTCTGATTTGGTGTAGTAGAACCTGTAGACTTATCTCTTTAGATATGACCCCGTGTGTGGCGCTATGAGCGACTACGTAGACGGAAATGGCGCTGAAGAAATGGACTTTATGATTGTTATTATCATCATCATCATCATCATCATCATCATCATCATCATAATTAGTATTAGTATTATTATAACGCCAAACGTAGCGTGACACTAAACTCACTCAATGGGTGATATTTACATTTTTGTTTCTGCTTCAGGCTGCGGTAGACTCTACAATACAAGCTCAGGGTCCTTCACCTCGCCTATCTACCCCTACAGTTTCAACAGAAGGCCGCCATGTATCTACACTATTGACGCTTGAATTTGAAAACATCAATACACCAGATACTGTTTCTGGCGCTGTCGAGGTATGTCAGACTTGCTTAGAGCTGGAAATTATTGTTGAGATTTGATTGATGTTTATTGAACTCTGAAAATCTCGGTAGTATGGGACCCGGTAATCCGGAATCTCTTCCTTCCGGGCGATTACCATGGGGGCGTCCATATGTATTTCATGATATTCCTATTTATTATATCGAGGTTTCTCAGTGGGCGGTGGGGTAGCCTAGTGGTAAAAGCGTCCGTTCGTCCCGGCGAAGGCCCAGGTTCGATTCCCCACATGGGTACAATGTGTGAAGCTCATTTCTGGAGTCCCCCGCCATGATGTTCCTGAAATATTGCTGAAAGCGTCTCAAAACCATACTCACTCACTCATTCACTCACTCACTCACTCTGCGGGACAAAATCAACAACGATATACTTTGGAGACAATAACCAAATAATTAAGGTAAAAAAGGTACTTGTTTCAGTGTATCTAACAAATAGGGCTTCGCTCTTGTCTATTTGACAAGTGTCTGTTAGTATTAACTGTCGGTGACCTGGATAAAATTATTAGGACAATCGTTATCATTATCAAAATAATTTCGATGATACCGAATTTCAATGTATAAAAGTGACGTAGCTGAGGTCTTTCAGAAGTGTCAGCACCATTGGAGATATTACTTGCGAGGTATCAGTTCCCATACCGCATGTAGACATTCGTATCTTGGGGGGGGGGGGGGGGGCTTTCCCTGAATTAACAAGAGTTGGATATCGCCGAAATATGACCTGGTTTCGTTTTATCGCTGTGTGTGATATCTGAGTGCATTACGTAATACCGTTATGTAACGTCATCACAGACCACCATACTCTAAGCAAAAGTAATGTTTCATAGAACTAGACTGAGTAGCTGCCCTTTGATAAAGGGCAATCACTTTTGCGGGCTGACTGATGGATTGCCGCATAATGCGTTCAGTGACGAAGTTGAACAAACGATCCAATGCTAGTACTTAAGGGCTCCTGTTCAGTTCCATTTCGATATACTGAAAATGAACAGATTAAACAAATCTTATGAATGACACCATTTCTACTATACAGAATAGCGAATTGCTAACCTGTAGTCTTACCATCTTCCCGAGGCAAGTGAGTTCACTGACTATAAAAGTCCAGTTTCCATCCTTGCCGAACTAGGCTGGTATTTTGGAGTTACAATTTGGCTGGACTAACGAGTCTATGCATAGTCCAATCAAAATCGCGCAAAACGAAATCGAAATCCGGTTCGTAAACTGTCATGCAGATTTCGGTCTATTGCAGGATTTGCAAAGCATGTGCACCGCCAACTCGTTGTCAACAGATATTTTCAATTTTTTTTCATGTTGTTTATCAAGGTGCCTACGTGATTTGATGCATTTCGAGATGTTAGGCCGGTTTTATCACAATATAGATCCTGATTATCGAGCAGATCGTCCTGACATGGCGCCGCCATTTTGTTTGAAGCAAATGCAAGTGATACGAGAGGTGGAATCGGATTGGTCCATAGGAGAGGCTTAGAAGGGACATAACTGGTAACAGCCACTGGTTGCGCTACGATCGAACCCAGTAATTCCAGCCTAGTTAGGCAAGGGTGGAAACTGGACTTTTAAAAAACTGATAGTAATATTTTACCCGCGTGTACTCAACGCGCCATTATCTTCAGGGATGTTGATTACTTAAAGGGGAAGTGTACACGCAAAAATCACTTTCTTTCTTTTTCTAAACAAAACGCAATTTTAGAATTAGTTAGTATCTGTGTTTGAAAATATACACTCATTTTTTTTCACAGTGAAAGTAGGAAGCTCACAATAGTGTGAAAGTGATATGCCGTTATGAGGCCTTCGTTTTACGAGCGAAATAGGCCTGAGTTATCCCCCTTAGATTATGACGTAATTGGTGCCAATTCAACTGGGTCCCTGTCTATTCTCAACGCAAAAGATATCAAGGACCAGTTTGCGGTAAAACAACATGGTCTACGACACACTCCGGCGCAGTGGTGACTCAGCATAACACAATTCTGGCTGGCATCTGAGATGCTAGAATCACAAAACTGTACCTACACCACGTGAAGCGGCTCTAACAAAGCATGATGACGTCATAATGTTTATCAATTGGCACCAATGACGTCATATTGCAAGGGACATAAGCCATGGTGTTTTTGTTATGGAAATAGAACACTTGGTAAATGTGAAAAATATAAATCGTTTTAGTGCAAAAAATATGTTAATTAAATATGATGTTTTTATATTTTTGTCTATGACACTTCTATGTTAACACTTTTAATGTGGAAAAAGTACAAGAAAAAAAGGTTCATTTCCGTGTGAACTTGCCCTTTAACATCCGGATCTTTGTCCTTATATCGAGTGATAATTTTATTCTTAACCGCTATTTAGTCCTGCTAAAATACATCAGTTTACATTTGGGTTTTTTCAAAAGCCTTTACTGTTCCCAGGGGGCGGTCGGGTAGCCTAGTGGCTAAAGCGTTTGCTCGTCACGCCGAAGACCCGGGTTCGATTCCCGACATGGGTACAATGTGTGAAGTCCATTTCTGGTGTCCCCCGCCGTGATATTGCTGGAATATTGCTAAAAGCGGCGTAAAACCATACTCAGTCAGTCAGTATTGTTCCCAGAGTTGTAGAGTAACACAGTATTGCGTTAAAAACATATTTCGGATTGCATAGAATGACACAATGCACTCTTTAAAAAAATAAATGGTTGGAAGCAAACATTGTCATGTTTCAAACCAAAAAGGTTGCAACACACAATCAGACTCAAACAAAGCATATATTAAAAGAGCTAAGAATCAAATAAAATTGACCATTTTTTTGTTAAAGTTATTTTTGTCATCTTTTTGTATAGCAATTAATTTCTCGATTGAATAAATGTTTTTTAGAAGTTTTCTTTTTTCGGTTTGGTTCCTTGAATTCATACATGAATATGCCCTTTTCCCAATATAACTATATGATTGATTAGGTTATTAGAGTTGTTAGAACCAAACCAAATAATATACTTTGTTAATTTATTTTTTGTGAAAGATAATTGTTAAGTCAAAGTTTAAGATCATTCCAAAATTGTTTAGTTTCATTACATTCCCAGCAGACATGGCTGACGTCCTCATTGACAGCATTACAAGAGCTACAAACAATGTTGTCCACAAGATTCATTGTTAATAGTTCCTTCTTTGTATAGATAATTCCGTGTAGAAATCTGTACTGAAAATCTAAAACTTTTAAACAGTAACTATCTTTTTCCCAATTAAAATCACAGTGAAAAGATTTTTTTACATGTGGCTAATGGTATAAAGGGGACAAGTTGACAGAGACTGGAATATTTCACTTGTATCAAAGTATTGGCATTATTAAAGTTATTAATGGAGATCAGTTTGTTATGACGTTAGTTTATTAGAAGATGTAATTACACTCAACATATACTGCTTTGAAAAGAATATTTATATAAACCAGTGTAGTATTAATTTACCATACAAATCTCTTCTACTCCACTCTCACATGTAAGGATGTGACAGAATGACAACATGGTGTTTGGTTGGACACAGGTATATGATGAGACCAACATACGTCTAGCGTATCTCTGTGGGAACTGGAGGCGGCACACCCTCCAGTCCGCAACATTCTACCGTGTCTTGATCTCAGAGAGGTCGAGATTTAAAGCATCATGGTTCGGTGAGTAAAACATGTATTCAAGTAATAAACAACTGGTCGGATTTGTTTATTGTACAATAAAACACTGCAGGGAGAATAAACCATGAGGGTCAAGATTTAAAGCATCATGGTTCGGTGAGTAAAACATGTATTCAAGTAATAAACAACTGGTCGGATTTGTTTATTGTACAATAAAACACTGCAGGGAGAATAAACCATGAGGGTCAAGATTTAAAGCATCATGGTTCGGTGAGTAAAACATGTATTCAAGTAATAAACAACTGGTAGGAGCTGTTTATTGTACAATAAAACACTGCAGGGAGAATAAACCATCAGGGGCGCAGGCCCGAGTGGTTTGATCTTCCCGCAGTGTTTTATTGTACGATAAGCAACGACCACGAGTCGTTTATTTCTTATGAGATATCACCGTAATGTACCACCTCTTTAAGGATGATGATCAAATGTACTAGCTTTAAAAAAATATTTACCCGCATTTTAATAATGAGGACTCAATGAATTTAATCGAACCTCGGGAATGTCGGACAAGTCCATCTTATGAACAGGTGGGTTTAGTATTGGTATTTCACACATATTCTTACACCGTACCTTTTCTCTTGATACCGATTATGATATTTTACCACTTTCGAAAGCGATCGTTCGCCAGCTGCGTGTATTTGTGTACCCCGGCTAAATCTACGGGAAACAACTGACTGGACACGTCATCCAAAATAACGTCATCCAATATACGACGTCATCAAGTTGCGAGCGCATATTCGAATCTCCAGAAACAATGTTTTATCCTGAAATATACCAAGATTCGTTCATCATTGTTCTTGTCGATTTATCGTGTAGATATGTTATATATGTTAAATAGCACTGTACAACGACGCCATTGATATCACTGTTACAGCAACATATGGTTATATTGTCTGTGTAATTGTGTTATGACGTCACAAGTAACACTGGTGCACCAAAACGTGTTCCTATGGCAAGCCGTTTTTGTGGATACATGCGCATGTATAACTTAATTCAAGATATCTTGAATTTATTTCTAATATATTTATGTACTGTAGGATGGTAATTGTTTAATGATATCTTAAATACAATTAGAGATATCACAAACTTATTCGTTGATATCACCGTCACATTTTAAGATATCAGTAACATGTATTATGGATATCAGAAATGAATTTCCGATATCTTTAATTATTTTTTGATATCTTGAAAAAACATTATTGATATATTTCAATAAAATACCGATATCTTTAAAACAATTGAAGATATCTGTAATTCCGTAATAAATGTGAAAACGGCTTGCCATGTGTTCCAGCAATTTCACGACCAATGTGTGTTTCAGTGACGACAACAGAACATGCAAGATATGGAGGCTATGCCACGCTGTCCTGGCCTCTCCCCGCGCCCGGTATTAAAGAGTTCACTGTGTGTAACAGTGGTTCGACGGCGTGCCTCCTTCAAATCACAGACTTTACTGTTGTCAATACTACCGGCTCAACATCCAGAGTCAGATTTGTGGGCAGCCTATCCTCGTCAGGGCCGGGACTATTCAGATGTCTGCTGTATAATGTAACTTGGGAGGATGAGGGGGAGTACAAATGTTACAGCGGCTCATCTCATGCAAGAGGGTCCATAATCCCTGACTGCGGACAGAGGCTTACAGTGTTAAGTAGGTGCAATTCCTTCCTACAAAGTTTCCGACTGCCTCCGTGGTCTAGTGGTAGAGTGTCCGCCCGGAGAGCGGAAGGTCCAGGGTTCGATCCCCGGCCGCGTCATACCAAAAGACGTTAAAAGATGGTACTTGTTGTTACCCTGTTTGGAGCTCGACATTAAGGGGCTAAAACAAGGACTATGTCTGAGTGGTGTATTCATGTTAAACTGCGGCATGGTATCTCAGTGTGCCAGCACTATAAATCGGCATCAGTCCGGACCAGTACAATAGCGTCCATATATAAGTGCAATGTTCTTGGATGCGACGTTAAGCCCCATTCCACCTCACCACATGTTATATTATTTAGGTTTCCATGTGATCACGGGACCTATTGTATTTCAGCGGCTACAACAGCCTATGCTCGTTATGGCGAAACTGCGTCCCTCACCTTGAAAGTACCCAAGCCTCGAGTAAAAGAGTTTACCGTGAGACGTCTTTCTACCCATTGGGGGTACGATTTAGCACGTGGTCCAGATCTATTCCATGTCACCAACTACCACACCGTGTACACAACGAACACATACGAGTCACGTGCCTTGTATACAGGGAACATCACCACACCGGGGTCTGGTGTCTTCACTTTCCTACTGGACAATGTCCGAGATCTGGACGGTGGTGAATACCAGTGTCTTGTAAATCAGTCGGGGTCTGGAGAGGCCAGAATATCTGACTGTGGCCAGAAGCTTGTGGTCCTGGGTAAGTACCGTGGTAAACACATGGTTGGTTTGATGTTTAACACCGCACTAAGCAATATTCCAGCTATATGACGGCGGTCTGTAAATAATCGAGTCTGGACCAGACAATCCAGTGTTTAATATCATGAGCATCGATCCACGCATTTGGGATCGATGACATGCATCAACCAAGTCAGCGAGTCTGACCACCCGATCCCGTTAGTCGCCTTTTACGACACGCATAGTCACCTTTTACGGCAAGCATGGGTTGCTGAAGACCTATTCTACCCCGGAATCTTCACGGGTCACTTGGTATTGTGCAGGTGGAAGGAAAACTAAAGTGTTGATTTAGCATCAATGGGTGTAGGAATAATTGTTTTATGCCGCTTTTAGCAATATTCCAGCAATATCACACATTGTACCCATGTCGGGAATCGAACCCGGGTCTTCGGCGTGACGAGCGAACGCTTTAACCACCAGGCTACCCGACCGCTCGATCACAAATGGATTAGACAGCACGAGATTGTTTATTGTCAGCGAAGCATCTAGACTTCGAATTTGTTTTAAATATTTGAATATTTCGAAATATGGTGTGGATGACCTCTTCAACTTTGACGCATCAGTGTTATTCTTTATTTTGACTTGTACCATATGTTGTTACATATTTCAGGTGTTCAATTGACTTGTCTTTGCATGTGTTTGTGACGACACAGTGCCATAAAATTAGGGTCAGGTATGACACATCTGCTGCTGCATATGTTACTTTGTTACTGCAAAGTGTTACTGCCAAACCCATGGGCCATCATCAACACGCACTCCATTGGTTATCTGAGACATTGTTTCTTCATCCCCTCCCAGACCCGTGAAGATCCGGTGTAGAATAGGTCTTCAGCAACCCATGCTTGCCGTAAAAGGTGACTATGCTTGTCGTAAAAGGCGACTAACGGGATCGGGTGGTCAGGCTCGCTGACTTGGTTGATGCATGTCATCGCTCCCAATTGCGTGGATCGATGCTCATGATATCAATCACTGGATTGTCTGGTCCAGACTCGATTATTGACAGACCGCTGTCATATAGCTGGAATATTGCAGAGTGCGGCGTTAAACAACAAACCAACCAACCAACCAATCATCCCCTCCTGTCGTGTCGCATATTCAATTTATTGTTACCAGAGACTGAAGAGCCATACATTGTGGCCACAGACAGACTCCGGGCAGGGAGCATCAGTTTGACCTGTCACGTCATCCTTCACCCCTCCTTTCATTGCCACCCCGAGGTTTCCGTGACCTGGAGGAGGAATGGGGCGACGCTGACGGGGGAGTACCACGTGGCTGTAGAAACGTGGTCGTGGGGGCATAACTACTGCAGCTACTACAGCACTCTGCATGTCAGATGGCGACAGGGGGATAGGTACAAATGTCACGGTGTGGTTGAGCGCACACTCGTGTCTGTTTGGAGCGAGGAGCACGTCCTTGGCACAGGTGAGTAATCTTGATATAGCTTGATATGAATAAAACTTGATATAGCTGCTTTTGGTCAGGTGAGGTGAAATGGGGTTTAACGTCGCGTCCAAGATTATTGCACTTATATAGCGACATGCATGTACGTGTGTGTGTGGCTGCTTGTACTAGTCCGGACTGATGCCAATTTATAGCGCTAGCATGACTAAAGCATAAAAGGTTTTGTTTAATATGATGATGTGCCCAGATTGCCTCAGCAGAATAGTCCATGATATTCTAGGGTCACGTACCACATCATCGTCCCGTACTACTCATGTCATGAAGCATGGAGAATATGCTCCTACTGTGTGAGGGAATATGCTCCTCTTAATAACTTTGGAATAAGAAACTCCAAGAACAAAGACTTGCCAACATAGTAAAAACTTGTATTCCTGCATTTGAAGGACATTTAGAAGTGATACACATAAGGAAGAAAATATATGGACGTCAACTTCTTTATCACGAGGAACACAACGTTTCGGAGTATATGTTTACTCCTATATCAGGAGGCAGAGACCATATATATGTACATGTATCGACAACAAAATTAATAAGATTACAAAAGATGGAAAATAACAAAGGTGAGGTGAAATGGGGTTTAATGTCGCGTCTAAGATTATTGCACTTATATAGCGACGTGCATGTACGTGTGTGTGTGTGTGTGTGTGTGTGGCTGCTTGTACTAGTCCGGACTGATGCCGATTTATAGTGCTAGCTCACTGAGATACCATGCCGCAGTTTAACATGAATACCCCACTCAGACACAGTATACTGACTCCGAGCCAACCAGTCCTTGTTTAGCCCCTTAATGCCGAGCGCCAGACAGGGTAACAACAAGTAGCATCTTTTAACGTCTTGTGGTATGACGCGGCCGGGGATCGAACCCTGGACCTTCCGCTCTCCGGACAGACGCTCTACCACTAGACCACGGAGGCGGTCTATAGCGTGCTTTAAAGCCATGCATGAGTGAGTGTTGTTTTATGCCGCGTTTAGCAATAATCCAGTAATGTAACGGTAGGGGACGTCAGCAAATGCAAACATGTGAGGTGAAAAGGGTTTGATGCCGCGTTCAAGATTTTTGTACTAATAAAGCGACATGATGCACGTGTGTGCGTGTGAGTGTGCGTGTGTGTGCGTACTGCTTGTCCGGACGACTGCCGATTTTATAACGTTAGCCCACTGAGAAACCATGTGACATTGTTAGCCCACTGAAATACCATGTGACAGGACCCGTGAAGATCCGTTGTAGAGTAGGTCTTCAGCAACCCATGCTTGCAGTAAAAGGCGACTAACGGGATCGGGTGGTCAGGCTCGCTGACTTGGTTGATGCATGTCATCGTATCCCAATTGCGTGGATCGATGCTAATGATATTAATCACTGGATTGTCTGGCCCAGACTTGATTATTTACAGACATCCGTCATATAGCTGGAATATTGCTGAGTGCGGCGTTAAACAACAAACCAACCAATCAACAACCATTTTTACGAAACTAGTGGACTTTCTATGATATCTGACGGTCAGGTACCACAAAAAGATCAAGAGTTTCTTAAAATTGGTATCTAACGAGAATAAGACATGTGACAATCTACACAGATCAGACACAGTATACTGACACCCAGACGAATCGACAATATCTTCAGAAAATATCTAGATGTCGTGTGATCAGTAACACATCTACATGCTAACCGTAACAAGTATAAATTGCATGAACGCAGTGTGAATGTATGTGTTCTTACATACTTAATGTTAAAATTTTTGGGTAAAAATTCTTAATTCAACACATCAACAATAGATGGTGATGAAGGGGAAAGCATATATGCCAAAACGTTGTGTTCATCTTAATAAAGTTGACATCCATAAATTATCTTCCATGATAAATTCTCATTTCCAAATATAGAGGAATATTTAGGTTATGTTCTAGTCATCTACCCTCTACATGTTATAAGGGGCACGGGTGGCCCAGTCGTCTAAGGCGCTGCGATTCGCTGTGCAGAGTTGCATCCCTTGGGCACGCCAGAAACCTATGATTGTGGGTTCGAATCCCGGTTCGCCCCGATTATGTTTCTAGGTTTGTCAGCACCATACCCGTGCTCGTGGGTTTCACCGAAGTAGTAAACGTCTGAGACCTGCATCACTTCGGGCTTTCCTCCCACATTAAGCTGACACGCCGCGATATAACTGGAATACTGTTTAAAGTGGCGTTAAACCAAACTCACTAACTCACTCACTACATGTTACAGCCTGGCTTGAAAGTGACGCAAGTTACACTGTCGTTCGTGAAGGCAACAACGCCACGCTCACGTGGAAGATACCTCTGCAGGGACGTAAAGTTTCTATCAGGGCCCCGAATAGAAAAGTCTTGCTTTACATGGAGCTGACTAATGTCTTCCCACCATACAAGTCAAGCGTGAAGATTGTGGGTGTTGTCTCCTCGCCTGCTGCTGTTGTCGTGAGGTTAAGACTCTCCAACGTCACAGCGGCTGATGCTGGTGTGTACTTCTGTCGGGACACCAGACCCCCCGGGTGGCAGCACACCCTCTTTGTTTCGAGTAAGTACAGTGCGAAATGTAATCACACATCACGTATTGTATTCATCAAGTAAGTACAGTGAGAAATGTGATCACCCATGAGGTATTGTATTCATCAAGTCTGTACAATACATAATGTATCTTCCATGATGTATTGTAAGTTGTGGGGGTTGGTTTGTTGTTTAACGCCGCACTCGGCAATGTTCCAGCTATATGACGGTGGTCAGTAAATAATCGAGCCTGGACCAGACAATCCTATGATTGACATCACGAGCGTCGATCCACGCAATTGGGATACGATGCAAGGCATCAACCAAGTCAGCGAGCCTGACAACCTGATCCGTTAGTCGCCTCTTACGAGAAGCATGGGTTGCTGAAGACATAATCTACCCCGGATCTTCACGTTCGCCTTTTGCAGGAACACCAACGAATCCCATCATGGTTTACTCCCAGTTTCAACAGATGACACTCCTGACATGTCTGTCGATATCACGGACTCTTCCAGAACACCGTCAACTGAAGCTGTCCTACAGATGGCGTAGAAACAGTCCTCACCTTGAGCACCACGTCCTCGGATTTATAGGGCCTTCTGTTCTGATAAGAAAGGAGGATAATGATACTACATACCTGTGTCAGGCTGAAGAGGAGGGGCTGGTATCGCACTGGACTTCTGACCGAACTCTCTGTATGTATTCATCTCTTTTATAATTCTGATACAGTAGACTACGGTTAAAACGAACGCGCTTATAACGAACTGACGGACATAACGAACTTACTTTTTGGTCCCGACTATTTGCTGTAGTTATGCTGTATATATGCTTATAACGAACTACGGTTATAACGAACTAAAATTAGTAGTCCCTTTGAGTTCGTTATAACTGTAGTTTACTGTATCATGTTTTATTAAATTCGGATAAATGATCAGTTAGAGTGAATGAGTGAGTGAGTGTGTTTGGTTTTACGCCGCTTTTAGCAATATTCCAGCAATATCACGGCGGGGGACACCCGAAATGGGCTTCACACATTGTACCCATGTCGGGAATCGAACCCGGGTCTTCGGCGTGACGAGCGAACGCTTTAACCACTAGGCTACCCGACCGCCCCTGATCAGTTAGAAGTGTATGTGGACACACCTACCTTACGATCATACGGAGTTTGTGAGTGATAGTGTAGTGTTTAAAGTATAATGAATAAAATAAGATGACTAAAACAGCATTTAATTATGTACATGAATTATAATTAAAACGTAAAATACAAGACATATTCAAAAGCTGTAACGGTCACATTTGGTATGCAATGTATAGGGAAATAATGGACATGTGTATATTGGATACGTGTAGGGTGTAACCTTACACGGTGTTAAGTACATAGTGTATGGGTGTGCCGTGTATAAACACACTGTGATGGTGCAAAGTGCGTATGTGCGCAGCGTACACGGTGCATATTACCCAGTGCACAGGTGCACAATGCCTGGTGTATGCCCACGATATACACATTTGTTTTAACATTGATGTAATTCTATCTGTGTGACGAAAGTAAAATTATGCGATGTAAGCAATCCTGTCATAAACATCCTTTCAGACGAACTATTCATCACTGATTTGACGGTGAATAACACGAAAACGGTGGTGGTAGAGGACGGCTGGACACTCCGATTCAAGTGCAACGTAACAGGCTACCCCCGGGCCTCAGCCCACATCGTGAACCATGAGACACGTGGAGTATATGCTCTGTCTGACAGGCTTCAGGACGTGATTCTCACCAACATCAACGCTTCCCACCATGGACAATACACATGCTCAGCGGTCAACATGATAGGTGTTACACACGGCGATGACCACCCTGTGTTTGTTAAAGTCAAATGTAAGGAGTATAGAGATACGGAGATGTGTTTGTTAAAGTCAAATGTAAGGAGTATAGAGATCCGGAGAGGACCACTCTGTGTTTGTTAAAGTCAATGTAAGGAGTATAGAGATACGGAGAGGACCACCCTGTGTTTGTTAAAGTCAAATGTAAGGAGTATAGAGATACGGAGATGCGTTTGTTAAAGTCAAACGTAAGGAGTATAGAGATACGGAGAGGACCACCCTGTGTTTGTTAAAGTGAAATGTAAGGTGTATAGAGACACGGCGATGACCACCCTGTGTTTGTTAAAGTCAATGTAAGGAGTATAGAGATACGGAGAGGACCACCCTGTGTTTGTTAAAGTCAAATGTAAGGAGTATAGAGATACGGCGATGACCACCCTGTGTTTGTTAAAGTCAATGTAAGGAGTATAGAGATACGGAGAAGCGTTTGTTTAAGTCAAAAGTAAGGAGTATAGAGATACGGAGAGGACCACCCTGTGTTTTTAAAGTCAAATGTAAGGAGTATAGAGATACGGAGAAGACCACTCTGGGTTTGTTAAAGTCAATGTAAGGAGTATAGAGATACGGAGAGGACCACCCTGTGTTTGTTAAAGTCAAATGTAAGGAGTATAGAGATACGGAGATGCGTTTGTTAAAGTCAAACGTAAGGAGTATAGAGATACGGAGAGGACCACCCTGTGTTTGTTAAAGTCAAATGTAAGGAGTATAGAGATACGGAGAAGCGTTTGTTTAAGTCAAATGTAAGGAGTATAGAGATACGGAGAGGACCACCCTGTGTTTTTAAAGTCAAATGTAAGGAGTATAGAGATACGGATATTGTAGCCATATATCTCCTATCTGATATATGCATGTTGATAATAGGAATATAAGGGTATTGTTGTAGAATGAGTGAATCAAATTGGGTGGCGCCATTTTGAACAATAATTCTGTACTGGCATGGCATGCCCGCCTGATGTGTTGTTCTGAGCCTCTTGTTAATGTTCCGTGGCAAAATAAATGGCCAGTACATGATGACTGTCATACAATCTGAAGGAAGGATTGGGTTGTGGATGGTGACCGCAAGATATAGCCTGTCTGGTTGTGTGACAGTCTGCATTAAAGGCACACCACATCACTCTCTGATAACATGTATGAGACGAAAATGATGTCCGATACAATTCCCTATTTTGGCTTGTACTATACCTTACCGTGCTTTTTACAGATGAACCATTGTTTTGCCTTTGCATGTGTTCATGATGGGTGCCACCTGTGAGTCAGGATACGCTCACATTTTGGTGCACAACTGGTATCATTGCTATTTGATAGTGATTCATAAACAAATTCTCATGATATAGTCGGCATCGTACTATCGATTCTGCCGCACTCAGCAATATTCCAGCTATATGACGGCGGTCTGTAAATAATCGAGTCTGGACCAGAAAATCCAGTGATTAATATCATGATCATCGATCCACGCACTTGAGATCGATGACATGCATCAACCAAGTCATATGAATATGGAAAGGGTTTTGTCGCTTTATGTATTAGTAATTATAATCATTTCTATCTAAACATATTTATATTCATGAAAATTTCGTTCGTCATATTTCAATCTGATATGGAATATTTCAGCAAGTCCAGTAAGAACGGATTCGGGCAATGTTTCTCTGACATTGACCTACAACAAGTACGTTATGACCGGGACTTTCTTAATCCGTGGTTACCCGGAACCGAAGCTCAACAAGATGTACTTCTCACGAGATGGGAACACGACTGTGGACATTTCAAACAGACGCAGACCCAAGATCTCCGTGAACCCTGTCAGAGACAACTTGTTCAAGTTCACATTCACCATCACCGAAGTGCTAAAGACGGAATTGGGAACGTATAGAATTTCCATTGACAATGAGATAGGTGCAGTTGACATCTACATCAAGCTGCTCGGTGGAGGTCAGTGGGAGTAACTCTGGTTACCATAGGTGTTACCTCACCATAGTGTACTTAATGTAAATGTATTACGACGCGCTGTCATTGTGATTGACTTAGTGAGTGAGTGAGTTCGGTTTAACGCCGCTTTTAACAGTATTCCAGTTATAGCGCGACGAGTCAGTTTAATGTGGGAGGAAAGCCCCAAGTGATGCAGGTCTCAGACGTTTACCACTTCGGTGAAACCCACGAGCACGAGTATGGTGCTGACAAACCTAGAAACATAATCGGGGCGAACCGGGATTCGAACCCACAATCATAGATTTCTGGCATACCCAAGGGATGCAACTCTGCACAGCGAATCGCGGCGCCTTAGACGACTGGGCCACCCGTGCACCCTGATTGACTTACAGAAGTTGTTCTTAAGAGACGTTTTTCATCTAATGGTGTTGTTATTTGAAGACGTGTTGTGTATGATGTTTCTGAAGAGCAAGTTGTGCATACATACGCTCATGTCACCTCTCCTAATGAGGAACTATTTTATTCCGCGATACAGCTGGTTGTTGTATGGCTGTCAGTGTAAACATGAAATCACAAATACTAAATAAAATAAGACATCCAGGCCTACATCCTTTGAGTAAGAAATTGTGATAAAAAATTATAAGAATTGACTTTCAGTTTGTGTGATTTCATTGGAGTATGAACCTTCCTAGAGTGAGGGTCAAACTGTATGAACGTCGGAGCTTGGTTCAGTTTATGTGACGATATCTGCAACTTTGACTAAATCGAGTCTGCAAGATGACAGTTATTCGACCTACATATAGACAATATCTCACCTTCACAGAGAACGCAATTGCCACTTCTGGTTAGACTCAAACATACATCAGATCTGGTTAGTAATTCCACTGTTAGTCGCAAACACAGATGACTCATTCATGATTGTATAATGAGCAAAATATTATGAGCATAATTAAACCTTCTTTCTTTATTGCTTTGTGTTCAATATATCAGTAGATCAAATGTTTCAAACTTACTGTCTTTTCGTTACAAGACACAGAATCTCCTAAGAGGAATCTCTACGTCACCTTGTGTCTTGCTGTGGTCGTACTTGCTGCACTAGTGCTCTCAGTCTTCCTGTTGCCTTGCAGGCGACGTAACAGTAAGTAGCATGGTATACTAGTGAGTGAGTATGGTTTTACGCCGCTTTTAGCAATATTCCAGCAATACCACAGCGGGGGACACCAGAAATGGGTTTCACACATTGTACCCATGTGGGAATCGAACATGGGTCTTCTGCGTGATGAGCGAACCCTTTACCCACCAGGCTATCCCACCGCCCCGCATCATAGACAAGCATTTCTACACGGGACTGAGGGTTGTACAAAAAACATCCGGTAGTAAACGGTATATGTTAAAGAGATTGACATTTTGGTATAACCATAAAACATCACCCTTATTGTTAGGGCTAGTCACGTGATGACAAACGATCAGACTTCAGAGTCTCAAATCCCCGAATATATCAGCAGTTACACAAATGGGAACAAAACTGCACGTTAGTTGCATAGCAACACCGACATTCCTCTCCTTATTCACGACGATAATCTACAAAAGTATGACGCTAACAACAGACGACCTGCCCTCATCTAAGGTGCTCCGTTTAACAACTTAGTTTGGAGACTTAAGGACAAGAGGTGAGGTGAGGTTAAATGGGGTTTAACGTCGCGTCCAAGATTATTGGGGGGGGGGGGGGAGTTTGGGTGTGTGGTTGTGGGTGGGTGTCGGTATGTGTGTGGGTGGGTGTGTTTGGGTGTGGGGTGTGGTTGTGGGGATGTGTGTGTCTGTGTGTGTGTGTAGGGTAACATTAGCTCATAACAACATATTGTCACATTCTTCAGAAAGGCGTATTGGAACAACTCAAAATATTTCATCAAAATACCTGAAATAGCCACAGTACAAAGTTGCATCCCATTTGTGCTACTACAGACCAATGCCGGGCCTCAGACACCTCGGCCTTCACAAAATGCGAGTTTTGATGACAACGTTGACGTGATTGATTTTTCTGCCGCTTCAACTGATCTAAAAAATCGGACAGGACAATGTTGAGAAGTTGCACTCGAGCTCTGGAAATACTGCAGGATGAAATTACACGACCAGTGAGAATATGGTTGAATCTATCCCAGACCGAATAGACATAATCTATCCAAAACTAAATGAATAGTGCAACATGGTACAGGCAGTATGACGAGACCAGTATGAACCAGTGTGCAGACAAATACCCTCACTGAGTAGTTATATTGTCCCAGTGACAGAATTGACGCTAACGCTGCGTATCATCGTACAAGCACCTTGAAATATATGATTATTTCTTTGTAAAAAACATGTTTGAGTGAGTGAGGGATTTGGGTTTAACGCTGCTTTTAACAGTATTCCGCTTATTGTCGGAGTAAAGCAAGAAGTGATGCAGATCTCAGACTTTTACCTCTTAGGTGAAACCCACGAGCACGTGTATGGTGCTGACAAACCTAGAAACATAATCGGGGTGAACCGAGCCAAAAGGAGGCAACTCTGCACAACGAATAGCGGCTCCTTAGACGGCTGGGCCACCCGTGCCCCATAAAATATGTGTGACAAATTCCGGATTTCTTTGCACAAAGCTATAGCTACAATTACTCCTAACACTTGAAGTCAGCATTTAAATATCAACGTTTTTGTTATGTGAAGGCAATGCTATCTGTATTTGGTATGGATACATATTATTTCTCTCTGTATAGCATTTATAAATAGAAATACTATTTATTTATACTGTTATCAGTGAAATATGATTTTTTACATTCAAAAGTTTTAGAGGTATACAGAGTATATATGTATCAATGGCGTCTTTCCTTGCTTCATGTTTGTGTTTCCTTTTCAGAATTGAGCACGTCGAGGTAAGGAGCTAAAATACATATGTGGAGATCAGTTTCTAAATATACTGAAGTATATATATATATTTCTAATAAAATATATAAACCTATAAGTAATAGCAAAAGATTATTGTGGCTTGTTATAATTTAAGAGGCCACTTGATATAAACTTAAACCTGATTGTGTTTTGTCAAAAAGAATTGTTTTTCAAAATGACCACTCCGCAGTTGGTATTATGAATTTGTCAGATGAAAATAGGATTGACTCCACTTCAAAATAATTGCAGACATGCCGTTTCCTACGTACCACATGTGAAAGGTGCAAGCATGGATGATATTGGACAAATAGTATGCTCTCCCAGCGACCTGCGAGAGTCTGAAACCAACAACGATGAAGATGATGTTCAAGAAGATACCGTTGTCATTCATCAGGAACCAGACAAAGATGTTTTAACAAACGATGTTCAAGACAGCGACCTGCCTGATGCCGAGCCTTCGTCAGGACACCCGACTGTGGAAATGAACTAACTTGTGCTATTGGGGTGTCAGTACACTGATCTTGTCAGCAATTCAGACATACGCATCAAGTAATTGTGTCATTTATACGCACCCTGTATAGCACAAGGTTTGATAAGGGCCTTTTTGGCCCAGTAATTATGTCATTTATACGCACCATGTATAGCACTAGGTTTGATAAGGGCCTTTGTGGCCCAGTAATTATGTCATTTATACACACCATGTATAGCACACTGATTGATAAGGGCCTTTATTGCCCAGTAATTGTGTCATTTATACGCACCATGTATAGCACAATGTTTGATAAGGGCCTTTATTGCCCAGTAATTATGTCATTTATACGCACCCTGTATAGCACAAGGTTTGATAAGGGCCTTTTTGGTCCAGTAATTGTGTCATTTATACGCACCATGTATAGCACAAGGTTTGATAACGGCCCTTTTAGCCCAAGAAATTGCATTTTTTTCAAGAAATTAGGAAAAAAACAACTTTAACAATCAATAACAGGAGTGTCATATATTTTAACTGTATCATGATACGGCTATATAAGAAGATTATAAACAGAGATCAAGTTAACATGTGTCAATAAGTCTGATATTTGAGGGTTTCAGGAAGAGTTTGTCCAAAGTTTAAACATAAGCAAGTCTCAAGTCTTTGAAAGGCATTTTGGAGAGACACACATAATTAAGAGAATGTATGGATGTCAACTTCTTTATAAGGAACACAACGTTTCGGAGTATATACTTGCTCCTTCATCGGGTGATGTAATATCAAATCTTTGAAAGGCACTTAGGAGTGAAACACAATAGGAAGAGAATGTATGGATGTCAACTTCGTTATTATAAGGAACACAACATTTGGAGTATGTACTTACTCCTTTATCAGTTGATGTGTTATGAGTGACTCAACGTCTTCCACCTAAGCTCGTCTTCTTCGGAGATGTAGATAAAACCAGTACAAACTTAGGGTATCAAGTTCAAGTATCAAGTTGGGGGGATACCGACCTGTTCATTTATTTTGGAAGTTAGAAAAGTAAGCTTTTAAACTCGCTTGAGACATATTTTTGTATTTGCTTTTGCCAGAAGTCCAAAATGTGCAAGCGTAAGAAAGAAGCAAGGCTGGATGTCTGGACACATCAGGATCTATCGAGTGTTGTTTGAAGTCGCATGATAGTGACCTTATGTAGGAATGTTGTATCAATTCTCTGTCTTGGAATATTCATTTCTATATACCTTGCTAGAATGACCTGCAAGGCAGCTATTTGTGGTAATATTTCGTGTCATTAGCTTGTAGCTATCATCTACGACGTGCCATTGAATGTCATGCGGATCTGACAGGCAATAGGTAATGTCATGTTCTTGTCAACATGTATACAGAATAGCAAAACAGTCAAAGCTTAATGATACTAACACAAGTATAGAAGGCGCTATTCAGTAACAAGTTCATCACGTTTATAACATATTTTTTTAGAAAACGTCCATCCCGTGAATATCCAGGCTAGAATAGGTCTTCATCAACCCATGCTTGTCGTAAGAGGCGACTAACGGGATCGGGTGGTCCGACTCGCTGACTTGGTTGATGCATGTCATCGTATCCCATTTGCGTTGATCGATGCTCATGGTGCTCATTGGATTTTCTGGTCCAGACTCGATTATTTACAAAGTCCGACAACTGGTAGTCTAGATCACGTACTTTGAGGACCCCTCTGACAAATGTAAATTGGCACGGCTCCGGCTGTGGGTTCGAGTCCCGGACGGGACTCAACCTAACCAAAAAAAAGTAAGATAATCTGTACTTTACTAAGAAAGTGTTAACCCAAATATAGCATTTGTTATATTACATTTGACGGTGACATTTTGGTACCACAGCGATCTGATTTTTAAATAATCAGTAATGATTCATTTTGTACTGAACATAATAATTGCATTTTAAAGACAGGCGCGTGTTACAATGCCTATCCTGACTCGACTGCTGTATAATGCGAGAAATAAACACATTCACATTGCGTTATCAGTTTGTTTGATGCCCATGGGACATTTCTGAGAAGTTTCCGGATGACAAAGTAGACACAAGTTATAGATAACAACTTCTTTATTTTCTGTAATGGCGACGATTCGGTACAGATCCTAATACCGTTGTCAAGCAACCGTTAGTTAACAACGGTATAAGGATCTTCCAACACGCCGCCTTTACAGTAAATAAAGAAGTTGTTATCCGTAGATTGTGTCTACTTTGTCCTGTTATCCATAACACTCCAAACAATACTGGTGAGACACGGAATACTGACTCCGAGCCGACCAGTCCTTGTTTTAGCCCCTTTATGCCTAGCACCAGGCAGGGTAACAACAAGTACCATTTTTTGGCGTTTTATTGTACGACGCGGCCAGGGATTGAACCACCGAACTTCCGCTTTTCTGGGCAGACTGTCTATCCATTAGACCACAGAGGCGGTCAGTCGCGCATGACTAAACCATTGAATACAATCATCTTCAAAATATGCGAGTAAAGCTAAAACAAACATTGCTGAAAACAATGCGCTTGAAAACAGTTTACTGTCGAAAGTACTTTTAAGAAGTTTTCAATAAAACAAAAGGGCAAAGACGAGAGTCATGATGCCACTGGCTGCTGAACTTGAGTGGCCCCCATTACTTGGATACACCGACAGTTCACTGACTGAACAGTCACAAGACTGCAATGCTGCCAGAAACTTGGCGTCCTCCAGAGACGGGCTCTTGCTCATAGTGGACACCGTGTAATCTGGAAGCTTGCCACTGAAACATGGATGTTCCCGAACCTCGGCCAGAGCAGCGGGACACTCAGTGCGACATCCTCCATACGGACTGCAGTGGTCCAGCAC
Organism: Haliotis cracherodii; assembly: GCF_022045235.1. NCBI lineage: Eukaryota > Metazoa > Mollusca > Gastropoda > Lepetellida > Haliotidae > Haliotis > Haliotis cracherodii. Next base: position 5,855,047 of record NW_027266267.1, on the reverse strand, counting down.
CTGGAACACAGCGTGTGTGGATTAGGGGAAGATGGAGGTATGGGTGAGGGCTAGATTCGATTAGTGTTGAAAGGATTTGTTGGTGAGTGTGTGAGTTTACATGTATGTTCGTGAATTCTAGGGGGTTGCAATAACCAGATATTCCTCTACAACATGTGTAAACAACACAAATAATACTTGTTTCGTTAAGGTAAGAGGGGTACAGCTAGACTTGACTAAGTCCAAGTTTATCTTAGACGTCCACAAATTCGAGATCCTCCCTCCCCATATTAAAATGACATACTACGATATAACTGAATCATGGTTCAAAGTGACGTTAGACACAACGCACTCTTTCTTATTAAGTAGCGAACCTCTCATTGATATGAATTATCCCTCTTTGTTACATTGTCATTTTGTCACGTTATCACTTTGTCACTTTGTCATTTTGTCACTTTTTCATATTGTCACGTTGTCATTTTGTCATATTGTCACTTTGTCACTTTGTCACTTGGACACTTTGTCGCTTTGTCACTTTGTCACTTTGACACTTTGTCATTTTGTCACTTTGTCATTTTGTCACTTTGTCACTTTGTCATTTTGTCATTTTGTCACTTTGTCATATTGTCACTTTGTCACTTTGTCACCTTGAAACTTTGACACTTTGTCACTTTGTCACTTTGTTATATTGTTACGTTATCACTTTGTCACTTTGTCACTTTGACACTTTGTCACTTTGTCATTTTGTCACTTTGTCATATTGTCACGTTGTCATTTTGTCATATTGTCACTTTGTCACTTTGACACTTTGACACTTTGACACTTTGACACTTTGTCACTTTGTCATTTTGTCACTTTGACACTCTCACTTTGTCACTTTGTCATTTTGTCATATTATCACTTTGACACTTTGTCGTTTTGTCACTTTGACACTTTGTCACTTAGACAATTTGTCACTTTGTCACTTTGTCATTTTGTCATTTTGTCACTTTGTCACTTTGTCACTTTGACACTTTGTCCCTTTGTCATTTTGTCACTTTGTCACTTACCTCGGACGATGGATCTAAAACAGTGTTCAGCGCGGTTTTAATCGAGTCTCATGAACTCACTTCATTAAATACACAGAACACGATGTTAGTTACGTTTGACTTTGATAATATTATGTCTCATAAGCATGCCGAAATACGTTCTTACTGCATACGACATTTCAGAGACATCCATCTTCAGCCCATAGCAACAACAGCATGGTGTCTATCTTCAAACCAAAAATGAAGTTTGCGCTTGTAAAGGATCCCCAAAGACCGTCTCCGTTATACAAAAAAAACGTTAAAAAATGGTACTTGTTGCTACCCTGCCTGGCATTCGGGATTATGGGGCTAAAACAAGGATTGGTCGGCTCGGAGTCACCATACTGTGTCTGTATAGGGTACACATGTTCAACTGCGGCATGGCGTCTCTGTAGGCTAACCCCAAACAATCGGTATTAGTACGAACTATTACAAGCAGCCACACACTGTAAAAGTGCAATAATCTTGGACGCGGTGTTAAACCCCATGTTGTACACTTCAGTTCCTACACCCCTAGGTAACCAAGAATTAATATTGTGACCAGGTACCTTTGTTATCAGTCTCTGACGATCGGGGTGTGACTTGTTGCCCATCATTGTGTAATCACAACCATGAATAACCCCTCCGTCCATCAGACCGAGCTCGACCTCATCCCAGGAAAGGCAGTCGGAAGCCAGGTTCTCAGCGGGATAGAAGGTAAAGACAGCGAAACACATCTCGTCGTATGTGCCCTCCCCAAACTCCGTGGTGATCTTCTTGGAGGTGGATCTGTACACACACGTGGTCTTCAGACTGTCTCCGGGTCGCAGCTCCACCAGGGGGTCGTACCTGCATGTGTAACAGCAGCATGTGTAACAGCAGCATGTGTAACAGCAGCATGTGTAACGGTAGCATAGCTAGTAACAGCATATGTAACAGTAGCTTCAGTAATAGTAGAATACGTAACAGTGGCATATGTAATAACAGCATATGTAACAGTAGCTTCAGTAATAGTAGAATATGTAACAGTGGCATATGTAATAACAGCATATGTAACAGTAGCATATGTTAAGTATAATATGTAGCAGTGGCATGTGTAATAACAACCTATGCAACAGTAGCATATGAAACAGTATCATATGTAAAAGTGGCATGTGTAATAACGACATATGAAACAATATCATACATGTATGTTCAGTATCATATGTAGCTGAAGTATATGTAACAGTAACATATGTTGCTGCAGCATGTGTAACAGTGTCAAATGGATCTGTAGCATGCATAGTAACAACATATGTAGCGGTAGCATATGTTCAGCATGATATATATCTGTATTATATGTAATAACAACATATATAACAGTACCATATGTAGCGGTAGCATATGTTACAGTGTCACATGTAGCAGTAGCATATATAATAACAATATGTGTAACAGTAGCATGTGTAATAACAACATACGTAGCGGTAGCATATGTTCAGTATGATATTAATCAGTATTATATGCAATAACAAACTATGTAGCGGTAGCATATGTAGTAACAAAATTTGTAGCGGTAGCATATGTAGTAAAAAAGTATGCAGCAGTAGCATATCTAATAACAAAATATGTAACAGTAACATATGTAACAGCAGTATATGTAACAGTAACATATGTAACAGTAGCATATGTAAAAACAAAATATGTAGCAGTAGCATATGTAGTAACAAAATATGTCACAATAGCATATGTAATAACAAAACATGTAGCGGTAGCATATGTAGAAACAAAATATGCAGCAGTAGCATATCTAATAACAAAATATGTAACAGTAACATAAGTAACAGCAGTATATGTAACAGTAGCATATGTAACAGTAACATATGTAGCTGAGGCATGTGTAATAACAATATATGTAACAGAAGCATATGTAACAGAATTATATGTAGCTATAGCATGTGTAATAACAATATATGTAACAGTACCATATGTAGCGGAAGCATATGTTACAGTGGCATATGTAGCAGTAGCATATATAACAACAATATGTGTAACAGTAGCATGTGTAATAACAACATATGTAGCGGTAGCATATGATCAGTATGATATTAATCAGTATTATATGCAATAACAACATGTGTAACAGTGGCATGTGTAACAGAAACATATGCAATAACAACATATGTAACAGTGGCATGTGTAACAGTAACATATGCAATAACAACATTTGTAACAGTAGCATGTGTAATAACAACATATTTAGCAGTAGCATATGATCAGTATGATATTAATCAGTATTATATGCAATAACAACATGTGTAACAGTGGCATGTGTAACAGAAACATATGCAATAACAACATATGTAACAGTGACATGTGTAACAGAAACATATGCAATAACAACATATGTAACAGTGACATGTGTAACAGAAACATATGCAATAACAACATATGTAACAGTGGCTTGTGTAACAGTAACATATGTAATAACAACATATGTAACAGTGGCATATGTAACAGTAACATATGCAATAACAACATGCAGCATACAGAAAAGTTGCAGCATACCCAGCTGTAGCACTGGGATTTGGATACCGTGTTGTAGCAGTGTGTTTACCTAGGAGAATATGTACTTGTAGCTATCGTATCAGCAACATAATAATAAAATAATACAAACAGTTACAACTATATGTGATAGCAGTGTACTTAAACGACATGTAATAGTGGCATGTTTAATTGCAGGATGGGGAATAACGCCCTCACAGCAAGTGTAATAACAGGATATGTGCAAATGGCATACCAACTAAAAATATTAAACTGTTGGCATTATTTAGAAATTACAGCATTTAGCATAAACGTCATCGTGAAGTTGAGAAAAGTGATGCTTTTACTGCAGTGAACATATCACTTAATATTTCCCTGAAGTGAACATAACACTTGATATTTCACTGCAGTGAACATAACACTTGATATTTCACTGCAGCGAACATAACACGTAATATTTCACTGCAGTGAACATAACACTTGTTACTTCACTGCAGTGAACATAATACTTGATATTTCACTGCAGTGAACATAACACTTGTTACTTCACTGCAGTGAACATAATACTTGATATTTCACTGCAGTGAACATAACACTTGATATTTCACTGCAATTAACATAACACTTGATATTTCACTGCAGCGTACATGAAACTTTGACGGAACGTGTGTCACACATGAATTACCTCCCCGCAAATTGTCTCCCTTTATCGTATATGTCTGGCCCGTACATAAACTGTTGACTTACTCTTTACGTTAGTTCCACATTGACACGGAAAATGATTACAGAAGGTCATTTGCGGAGTTAATATCGCTCCTTGCCATTTGTTATTCTCTTGAAAATGTTTCTTTATAACCTGTAAATCTCTCATTTAACTCGTCAATAGAGACTGTTCGTTTCGCAAAGCGCTAAGATTGTTAGTTGGCAAGCGTGTATACCTTCGCTTCCAATAGCGGTCTCGAAACGTTCAAGAAAATGTTTTATTTTGTATATAATCATATCCAAATATATGCTAAAGCGTTTTAGTGACTACAAATATTTTGAATTGCTTTTGTTATTTTGTTATTTTTTTAAGATTTTGCAAACAAGGAACAACTTTTTAAGTTGCAATTATAAGGGATGGTGAAACGTCCCTGCGTGTTAGGTAGGGAGAATTTACGTTTCAAGGTGATAAATTTGCAGTGAAAAAAATAATTTCCCTGAAGACAACTGCACAAAAAGTATAAAGTAAATGGTATATTCCGTGTATTTCGTGGAAATTCATGTTGATCTCATCTCGTAAAAAATATTTCCTTTCTCCCTTCACTCGATAAGGGGAACATGATATTTCACACGATACATAAAATATGCTGTTTATATAGCATACTGGGGGGCAAAAGAGAGCATACCGAGTCGGTAATTTAAAAGTGAAAAAACAACTGTTGATGAAGATGATTATGTCTATTTAATAATCATTACTTCATGCAACAGCTGGCGTAAAGCCATCTGTAGCACGGTAGGTTTGTGTGAACATAAATTGGTTATGAAAACTGGGGTAAGAAATATTTTTCATCCAAAACTGGCTCCCACAGGAGATATCAAGCGATGTCTGCACTGTAGATATCGCTGAAATGAAACTGCATCACAATGCTTTGCAGACCATTGTGACGTCATTGGTTACCATGACGTCACAATCAGATGACCACACTAATGGTTCTGCTACTGAAGCTGTTAGCAATACTTTTTACACTTAAGACACTGCTTATTACTTTCTACAAATTGAAAAAGTTGGAAGAATGATGTTGGATGATAAATAAAATCTCACCCTCGTGTCTTTTGATATCTATTAACATGTATGTAATAGACGTATGTATTTTATATGAGCACATCTATTAACATGTAATAGACGTATATGTTTAATCTGAGAATATATATTAACATGTATGTAATTGACGTATATATTTAATATGAGCATATCTTTTAACATGTATGTAATTGACGTATATAGTTAATATGAGCATATCTATTAACAAATATGTAATGGACGTATATATTTAATATAAGCATATCTATTAACATGTATGTAATTGACGTATATATTTAATATGAGCACATATATTAATATGTATGTAATAGACGTATATATTTAACATGAGCATATCTATTAACAAATATGTAATAGACGTATATATTTAATATGAGCATATCTATTAACATGTATGTAATTGACCAATATATTTAATATGAGCATATCTATTAACAAATATGTAATAGACGTATATATTTAATATGGGTTCATCTATTAACATGTATTTGACGTATATATTTAATATGAGCATATCTAGTAACATGTATGTAATGAACGTAGAACGAAAATACTGTAATGGTAATAGAAGGGATATGAGCATAAAGGTTGGTAGAGAATCTGCATATTATTGAAAGGATTATTGACTCACTGGTGAATAACCGGGTTGTCGTAGCTGTAAACATCGTCAGTTGTCAGGTCGCGCACTTTCATTCCATTTCTGAAGAGTTCCACATTCTGTTGATAACCTGTGTATCAATATATAAAGTACACACAACGAGGCATTCAGCGGGGGACAGAAATAGCCCATACCGAATAATTGCATATGCCAAGGTAGTGCGTATGGTTTATTAGCTTACCAAAGTGTTGCATATGGTTTTATTAGCTTACCAAGGTGTTTCAAATGGTTTTATTAGCTTGCAAAGGTGTTGCATATGGTTCTTCAAACTTGTCAACGCAGTACGTATGGATGTATCAGCTTACCAAGAAGGTGCATAGGTTTTTATAAGCTTACCAAACAGGTACTTATGGATTTATAAGCTTACCAAGAAGGTGCATATGATTTTAATAGCTCGCCAAAAAGGTGCATACAGTTTTATTATTTTTCCGAGACGGTGCATATGGTTTTATTATCTTGCCAAGTCGGTGCATATGGTTTCACAAGCTTACCAAAAAGGTGCTTATGATTTTGTTATCTTACCAAGAAGGTGCATATGGTTTTGTTAGCCTGCCAAGAAGGTGCATATGGTTTTATAAGCTTACCAAAAAGGTGCAGATGGATTTATTAGTCTGCCAAGAAGGTGCATATGGTTTTATAGGCTTACTAAAAAGGTGCATATGGATTTATCAGTTTGCCAAGAAGGTGTATATGGTTTTATAAACTTACCAAAAAAGTGGATATGTATGCATTAGCTAACCAAGAAGGTGTATATAGATTCATTAGCTTACCAAAAAGGTGTATATGGATTAATTAGTTTGCCAAGAAGATGCATATGGTTTATTTAGCTTGCCAAGAAGGTTCATATAGTTTTATTAGCATGACGCATGTGGTTTTTTTCCTTCGGTTCAGACTTACCTAAGTAGTGCATGTGGTTCAATCCAGTCATTAGTGTCACGGGGCCTTTTAAAATTTTATTTGTGCTTTCACTACTGCATGTGCCTGTTTCCACCACGCGGTTCTGGCCAGGAGGAATAACAAGGTGCAGCTCCCCTACTGTGAGGTAGGCCATATTATATTTCCGCAGATTTTTGGTCAGATACAGAATCATCCCGGAAGAATCTATATAGTTGGTCTGCAGTTCCGGGTTGGTCCAGTGATGCTGGAATGGGTGGAGTTATAGGTCGTGGTTTAATACAATGACATATCAAATAAGATATATATTTACATATATATCAAATTGTTACACTTGTCATAATTATTACAATGGAAACTTTTCGCACAACCACATATATAATACATGCAGCTTTTTGCAAATGCGATGCATTGTGCAACATACATAAGTATCGTGACAAATAAAATTTTAAGATCACCTGCATGTTCACACGGGTGATTCCATTATGTCCAATCTTGAAGCCAGCATCCCTGTGGAGACATTCACCGGGCATGCCGAGTGTCCACACTGCGAACATCAACTCGCAGGCGCCCATGTTGCACGGTTCCGGCGTTTCCAGGGTTCTGCCTGGCAATATTAAGAATAGCGTACAGGTAGTGCTGTAAATCAGTGAGTTTGGTTTTAACGCCGCTTTTAACAGTATTCCAGTTATATCACGGCGTGTCAGCTTAATGTGGGAGGAAAGCCACAAGTTATGCAGGTCTCAGACGTTTACCACTTCGGTGAAACCCACGAGCACGGGTATGGTGCTGACAAACCTAGAAACATAATCGAGGCGAACCGGGATTCGAACCCACAATCATAGGTTTCTGGCGTGCCCAAGCGACGCAACTCTGCACAGCGAATCGCGGCGCCCTAGACGACTGGGCCACCCGTGTCCCCCGGCAGTGCTGTAACTCATTCCTTATACTCGACGAGTGCTATAATATAACATATAAACAAAATCGCTCATATTGGTGTTAAACGAGCGTTGGTAGCATTTAGATAGGGTGTGAAGTTTAAACATAACGACTGCAGATCTTTAATCATTCAGCCTGGTACGTAGCAACATAAACGTTTGAACACTTTACATGTAAGAAGGCTTTCTATTGGTTAATATATGACTGAAAGAGGTAACCTAGAAAAAAAGGCTTTCTATTGGTTAACATACGGCTGAAAGGAAACCTATATGTAAGGATGCTTTCTATTGGTCAATATACGACTGCAAGTGATTACCGATATATCGATTTGTTTCAGATACATCACAAACAGTTGTGAATAGATGAATGTAAGACTGTCAGAGACCACAACTGACATCTCTTCCACGCCAATGGATCGGGCCATACTAACATTGCAAGGAAATCTAAATTAGCACGTGACGGAAATGCGTTGCACTTGCCTTTGTGCGCACCCCAGCAGCACAGCATCTTCCGTCAGCGTGGGATAACGCAAAACCGATTAACGGATTAAAAAAACGGATTAACTGAGCGGACATTGCCACCCCACGCAGTGTTCAAAGCACTTTTATTACCCCGGTCATGATTATGGATCATTGTACACTCAAGAATCATTCTCAGCTCCCAGGGGAGTATAAAACCCAAGCTGCCATCTCATTCTACTGGGTACCCATTCACTGCTGGGTAAACAGGGTTTTTTTTCGAACAAAGTCTCTTGCTCAAGAGTGAGTGAATATGGTTTTACGCCGCTTTTAGCAATATTCCAGCAATATCACGGCGGGGGATACCAGAAATGGGCTTCACACATTGTACCCATGTCGGGAATTGAACCCGGGTCTTCGGCGTGACGAGCGAACGCTTTAACCACTAGGCTACCCGACCACCCCCTCTTGCCCAAGAAGACACTTTATGTGTTACGCGTGCTTCAGTGTGGGGCAAGACCGAAACCTTAGAAACTCTCAGGAGCCAGACTGCCGAAACGCGGTCACCCATCCAAGGACTCTCCGCGACCGAAGTTCACCTGATTTGTGATCTGTGGGCTGTGCACATCACTGATATTACTACGATATACACCTACTGTTGACATTACATCGGGAAAGCGACAAATGATGCTGTGCACATCACTGATATTACTAGGATATACACCTACTGTTGGCATCACATCCGGAGAGTGGGGTATGATGCTGTGCACATCACTGATATTACTAGGATATACACCTACTGTTGGCATCACATCCGGAGAGCGACGAATGATGCATGACATTGGCGTTGTCGATGTACGGCTGCGTAGCAATCAGGTGATAGCTCACCCCAGGTTCCAGCATGTCCAACTCAAAGGTGAAACACATGTAGGTAGTTTGCTGGGCGGGGACGACAGTTGGGGGAAACCTCAGCGTAATGTTCACCACGTCTATAAAATAGCAAAAGGAACGTTCACAGTGTATAGCTACAACACACTGTGGTGTTACGTATTTGTTACAACGTTGTCTTACCTCCATTCATGTATAGAGTGTGCATATCTTCACCATATGTCACAATGTATGTCTCATGCCTTCATTGTCTTCACAGTATACACCAACATACCATCACCTTGTATACCAACATATTGTCACTGTATACACAACATACCGTCACTGTATATACAACATACCGTCACTGTATATACAACATACCGTCACTGTATATACAACATACTGTCACTGTATATACAACATACCGTCACTGTATATACAACATACTGTCACTTTATATATAAACATACCATCACTGTATATACAACATACCGTCACTGTATATACAACATACCGTCAACGTATATTCCAACATACCATCACTGTATATACAATATATATACAATATACCGTCACTGTATATACAGCATACCATCACTGTATATACCAACATACCGTCACTGTATATACAACATACCGTCAACGTATATACCAACATACCATCACGGTATATACAATATACCGTTACTGTATATACAACATACCGTCACTGTATATACAATATACCGTCACTGTATATACAACATACCGTCACTGTATATACCAACATACCGTCACCGTATATACCAACATAAGGTCACTGTATATACCAACATACCGTCACCGTATATACCAATATACCTTAAGCGTGTATACCAACATACCGTCACTGTATATACCAACATACCGTCACCGTATATACTAACATACCGTCACTGTATATACCAACATACCGTCACTGTATATACCAACATACCGTCACCGTATATACTAACATACCGTCACTGTATATACCAACATACCGTCACTGTATATACCAACATACCGTCACTGTATATACCAACATACCGTCACCGTATATACTAACATACCGTCACTGTATATACCAACATACCGTCACTGTATATACCAACATACCTTCATCGTGTATGCTATCACACACAAACTCCCCTGTGTCGCAGCTGAGGTCCTGGTTGGCCTCCCGACATTTCTCACTGCCCCAGGGGGTGCACACCCCTGCAAGGACAAACAAAGGAAAACGAAAGTACACCCGTTAGAGGCAAAGATGATCAGGCACACACAGTTCTCATGGAAACAGATTTTATTTAAATTCGGACAGTTTCTTATTGGACACAGCTGAGAGTTAAATCATTGTCAGAGAATATGTGAAACATTGACCATAACGAGAAATTCCAATATCTATAGAAACATTGAACATATAGAGAAATTCCAATATCTATAGAAACATTGAACATATAGAGAAATTCCAATATCTATAGAAACATTGAACATATAGAGAAATTCCAATATCTATAGAAACATTGAACATATAGAGAAATTCCAATATCTATAGAAACATTGAACATATAGAGAAATCCCAATATCTATAGAAACATTGAACATATAGAGAAATTCCAATATCTATAGAAACATTGAACATATAGAGAAATTCCAATATCTATAGAAACATTGAACATATAGAGAAATTCCAATATCTATAGAAACATTGAACATATAGAGAGATCCCAATATCTATAGAAAATAAGAAAACAGGGTACGGTCCATTTTGGCCAACTTAAAATATAAAATTTTAAAGTTGCAGAAATTTATTGCAATAATGGTATAAAACCTATCAATGGCTCAATGGTTACAGCTTCCCTTCCTTCTTTCGACATGTTCAGATACATAAGAATGGCGACAATGGGCAAAAAGGCACGATTTATTTCAAGTATCATAAAAAATGGCCAAGCCCTTGAACGTACATGAATGTATCGCCATATGATCGTACTGTTTGTATTTACAGCTTCTTAGGAAATCAGGTTACGTAAAAGACTTCTCCATTTTCAAGCACTTAACCTCGGAAATCAGCCTCGTGACACAGTTTAGCCTCAGGGATATGTTTTGTGTGGCCATAGGGCCAAATGTGGCGAAATCTAGGTCAAACTCTATTAAACATATTTGATGACTTCCACAGCAATTTTTAAAAGTTTTGCTATTTTATTTTTTAAATGAAACAAACCCTGTAGTCCAAAAAGGGCATTTATCATTCATTTACCTTTAACGCTAAATGAAACTGTTCACTGGGTAGATATCTGTGAATGCATGAAGCCCTCACCTGGGTGGGGGGCGGTCGGGTAGCCAAGTGGTTAAAGCGTTCGCTGGTCACGCCGAAGACCCGGGTTCGAGTCCCGACATGGGTACAATATGTGAAGCCCATTTCTGGTGTCCCTTCGTGATATTGCTGGAATATTGCTAAAAGCGGCGTAAAACCATACTCACTCACTCACTCACCTGGGTGGGTGATGTCTGAGGTTCTGGGCGGAAGACTGCCCGGTGTCCAGACACAGTCCGGATCTCCAAGTTCCTGCCCATTGGTCAAGCCGTCATTGTCCGAGTCCATGCGGCACAGTTCCGTCGACCACTGCGGAATGCAGCTGACCGTTCACCGCTGAACACACTTGCTACAGCTGGTAAGCACATTGGGCTTACAGTAAACTACGGTTATAACGAACACGCTTATAACGAACTAACGGATATAACGAACTAACTTTTTAGTCCCGACTATATGCTGTAGTTATGCTGTATATATGCTTATAACGAATTACGGTTATAACGAACTAACATTTGTAGTCCCTTTGAGTTCGTATTAACCGTACTTTACTGAATATTTTATGTTTATTTGCTTGTTTGTTGTTTAACGCTGCACTCAACAAAATTCCATCTATATAACGGCGGTCTATAGATAATGGAGTCTGGAGCAGACTATCTATTGATTGATATCATGAGCATCGACCAACGCAATTGAAATACGAAGACATGCATCAACCAAGTCCCGTTAGTCGCCCCTTACGACAAGCATAGTCGCGTTTTATGGCAAACATGGGTTGCTGAAGACCTATTCTACCCCGGATCTTCATGGGTGTTATATGTCATGCTTTCATACATAATATTTTCATACATATCATCATATCATATTTCCTCTGACTATACACCAATACAGGCATTGCAGTATAATTATACATGTACAGTAAACTACGGTTATAACGAACTCAAAGGGACGACTAATTTTAGTTCGTTATAACCGTAATTCGTTATAAGTATATATACAGCATAACTACAGCATATAGTCGGGACTAAAAAGTTAGTTCGTTATATCCGTTAGTTCGTTATAAGCGAGTTCGTTATAACCGTAGTTTACTGTATGTCAAATAGAACCAGGGAAGGGGTCTAGCGTATAAAGAATTCGTTCATTGCCTTCAAACTCCGGTTTCGATTCCTCAAGAAGCTGTGACATAGTACTTGAGAAACGCTTGATGTCCCAGGTTTTCTGTTCTATTATGTATACTGGGAGGGGCACGGGTGGCCCAGTCGTCTGAGGCGCCGCGATTCGCTGTGCAGAGTTGCATCCCTTAGACACGCCAGAAATCTATGATTGTGGGTTCGAATCCCGGTTCGCCCTGATTATGTTTCTAGGTTTGTCAGCACCATACCCGTGCTCGTGGGTTTCACCGAAGTGGTAAACGTCTGAGACCCGTATCACTTCGGGCTTTCCTCCCACATTAAGCTGACACGCCGCGATATAACTGGAATACTGTTAAAATCGGCGTAAAACCCAACTCACTCACTCACTTTGTATACAGGGTGAAACTGCATGTTCTTTGTGCAGTCCGCCGTCATATTACAAGAAAAATGTTAAAAACGACGGTGTCAAAGCGTCGTCATATAAATAAGCCATTTTCAAACCTGTTTATAACGTGCATAATCCTGTCCAAACGGATTCTTATCGTCTCCACCTAAAGGGTTGAGGTGGCCTACTCCCCGCCATATGAAGTTGGGTTTACACGGGTGCGGAACCTGGTCACCATTTGGGATTCGATCCTGATACATCCGGTAGGTAGCTACCACCTGTGCCAACACGAGGACTAGGACAAGCCTAGAAACAGTATGCATGTGAATACAAAGGACAAAACAATTACAGTAAACTACGGTTATAACGAACACGCTTATAACGAACTGATGGATATAACGAACTTACGTTTTTGGTCCCGAGTATTTGCTGTAGTTATGCTGTATAACGAACTGCGGTTATAACGAACTAAAATTAGTAGTCCCTTTGAGTTCGTTATAACCGTAGTTTACTGTACTGTCTTCAAAACAAATTTCCGCTCTAATCTGATACTGTTGTTCAATTTTGACTACAACGTAAGCGTGTGTTGACTTTTTAGTATAAAATGATTATGATAAAGTGAACGTATTCTGTCCGTCTGTACCCTTATTTGGCAGTGCATCACCTTTATAATGGCCCAATAAAAGTTGCAGGGCAAAAGAAAGCACACGCCTATGTTTGTCACGGAGGGTAGTTGGGTGGAGTTTCAAGCTTCGGTCCTGCCCACACTGAAGCACATGTAGCAAATGTGGTAACTACTTAGGCGTGAACTTTATTCGAAATGTGCTTCTGTTCACCCAGCAGTGAATGGGTACCCGGTAGTATTTGCTTGAGGTTGATAAAGTTCTAGCGACTTACAGGTTGGGTTGTATACTCCCTTAGGAACTGAGAAAGATAATCGAGAGCACACTGATCCATTGACCGGGGTAACAATGGTGTTGGCGCTGTGATCTTTCGTCACCGGATAGCGCATTATTATTATTATTAGTTTTGTTTGTTTGTTTGTTTGTTCTTTAACGCCGCACTCAGCAATATTCCAGCTATATGACGGCGGTCTGTAAATAATCGAGTCTGGACCAGACAATCCAGTGATTGATATGTTGAGCATCGATCAACGCAATTGGAATCGATGACATGCATCAACCAAGTCAGCGAGCCTGACCACCCGACCCCGTTAGTCGCCTTTTACGACAAGCATTGTTGTCTTTTACGGCAAACATGGGTTGCTGAGGACCTATTCTACCCCGGATATTAACGGATCTAGTAGTTGTAGTAGTAGTAGTAGTAGTAGTAGTAGTAGCAGTAGTAGTAAATATTATGTACAGATTCAAATAAAAAATGCAGCAAAAAGAGTTTGGGTGATCCTGGCACAGTCAGGCTGGTTAGGCTCATCATCAGCTCAGGGCCCTTGCCCCCTCTACACGCAGCCCAGACATAAAACCTTTTACTGTAACCCATGGTGGATTTTTGGTTGCCATTTAATTGCCTGTAAAACTTTGGAGACACAAGTCACATTGTGACATGAAATAAGAAAACATAGCAATGTTAAATAGATAGGGGAAACATGCGACTAGGAAGGAGAACCACGTGACTAGGAATGAGAACCACGTGACTAGGAAGGAGAACCACGCGAGTAGGAAGGAGAACCACGTGGTTAGGATGGAGAACCACGTGATTAGGATGGAGAACCACGTGAGTAGGATAGAGAACCGCGTGACTAGGAAGGAGAACCACGTGACTTGGAAGGAGAACCACGTGGCTAGGAAGGAGAACCATGTGACTAGGATAGAGAACCAAGTGACTAGGAAGGAGAACCACGTGATTAGGATAGGGAACCACGTGACAAGGAAAGAGAACTACGAGATTAGAAAGGAAGAACGTCTTCGGGTACTGAGAATGCACAAACCAGCTTAATTCCAACGACATTTGACGCACAGTAATTTTTTAAATAAATGATCCTCAATTAAGCTTCTACCTTGAGTAAACTATGTGAATGTTGTACGGAGAATAATCAGAACATAAGAGAAATCTGGAAAAATAAATACTTGTCTCAATCGAATTAATGCCGGATCTTATGACCCACCCACAAGTGTAAATCCACGGCGATTATTCAAGGACTATTGTCACATGTGTGCTCGCAACGTTAAATGTTAGCGAACAATACTTGCAACGTGCTTCATATTTGAGTTCGAGACAATGTTTCAGGCCTACCCGAAACACAGCAGGCTATGGAATATGTACACATTTTAAACAGAAATGAGCACACACATTACAAAAAGAGACACAATTCCCATAAAGTTTGCATCATACAGTAAACTACGGTTATAACGAACTCAAAGGGACTACTTTTTTTAGTTCGTTATAACCGTAGTTCCTTATAAGCATATAAACAGCATAACTACAGCAAATAGTCGGGACTAAACAGTAAGTTCGTTATATCCGTAAGTTCGTTATAAGCGTGTTCGTTATAACCGTAGTTTACGGTCATGCAGCATGTAACGATTTGTTGCCATCTGCTCGATTTACATATTCCACAGTTTTGGAGCCTTCTGCTGGCCTTTTTAGTGAAACAGTGCAGAGTTGCATCCCTTTGGCACGCCAGGAACCTATGATTGTGGGTTCGTATCCCGGTTTGCCGAATTGTATTTCAAGATTTGTCAGCACCATACCCGTGCTCGTGGGTTTCACGGAAGTGGTAAACGTCTGAGACCTACATCACTTTGGGCTTTCCTCCCACATTAAGCTGACACGCCGAGATATAACTGGAATACTGTTAAAAGCGGCGTTAAACCCAACTCACTCACTCACTCACTCACTAGTGTAACGGTACATGAAACCCATACTTCACCTCATCGTAATGCCGCCTGTCTCATGTCGTGAGTGTTCGGGTGATAAATCAAATGTCCCTTTTTAACTTTCACGAGACTCCTTATTAATCAGTCGCAGGAGTTGAATAAATAAAAAACCACGAGGTTCTTAACACAACCTCACGAGACTGTGAAAAACACTAACTCACATGACTCTGAATAAAGAACTGTCACGAGACCCCCATTTAGCTTACTTTGGCTCACGTGGTTGAAAACCGTAGGATAGGATACGGCTGATTACATACAATGTAACTACCTCATACCTGCAGTGTAGAGTGGAATGATCCACTATGACGACTCGACAGTACAATGTGAGACGCCCATTTCTGGTGTAGCCCGCCATGATATTGCTGGAACGTTGCCAAAGGCAGCGTAGATCCATACTTACTCGGTGCGGTCAGGTAGCCTAGTGGTTAAAGCGTTCGTTCGCCACGCCAAAGACCCGGGTTCGAATCCCAACGTGGGTACAATGTGTGAAGCCCATTTCTGGTGTCCCCCGCCGTGATATTGCTGGAATATTGCTAAAAGCGGCGTAAAACCATACTCACTCACCCATACTAACGCACACACTCCTATTGATGCTGCGTTCATTTTTCACATTCTTATTGAAGAGAGACTCGTAGAAGTTGAGATTCAGACTCTCCCAATTAACACTGTTTGTTTTGAGACCCATTGTATTGATTTATCTGACACTCTATTGTACACCACAAGGCTACTGATGCTATAACTACTTACGCCCTTCCCGCTATTCTAATCTGGAAGCATGTTCACAATATATTATGATTCAATCTCCCATCTCTTGTAAATGAGGGCGCACGGGTGGCCCAGTCGTCAAAGGTGCCGCGATTCGCTGTGCAGAGTTGCGTCCCTTGGCAGGCCAGAAACCTATGGTTGTGGGTTCGAATCCCGGTTCGCCCTGATTATGTTTCTAGGTTTGTCAGCACCATACCCGTACTCGTGGGTTTCACCGAAGTGGTGAACGTCTTAGACCTGCATCACTTCGGGCTTTCCTCCCATATTAAGCTGACACGCCGTGATATAACTGGAATACTCATCATCATCATCATCACCATCATCATCACCATCATCATCACCATCATCATTACAATCATCATCACCATCATCATCACCATCATCATCACCATCATCATTACCATCATCATCACCATCATCATTACCATCATCATTATCATCATCATCACCATCATCATCATCATCATCATCATCATCATCATCATCATCACCATCATCATCACCATCACCACCATCATCATCACCATCATCATCACCATCATCATCACCATCACCATCATCATCACCATCATCATTACCATCATCATCACCATCATCATCACCATCATCATTACAATCATCATCACCATCATCATCACCATCATCATCACCATCATCATCATCATCACATCTTCACTACCATCATCATCACCATCATCATTACAATCATCATCACTATCATCATTACCATCATCATCACCATCATCATCACATCATCATCACCATCATCACCACCATCATCATTACCATCATCATCACCATCATCATCACCATCACCACCATCATCATCACCATCATCATCACCATCATCATCACCATCACCATCATCATCACCATCATCATTACCATCATCATCACCATCATCATCACCATCATCATTACAATCATCATCACCATCATCATCACCATCATCATCACCATCATCATCATCACATCTTCACTACCATCATCATCACCATCATCATTACAATCATCATCACTATCATCATTACCATCATCATCACCATCATCATCACATCATCATCACCATCATCACCACCATCATCATTACCATCATCATCACCATCATCATCACCATCATCATCACCATCATCATCACCATCATAATCACCATCGACATTCCAATCATCATCACCATCATCATCACTATCATCATCACCATCATCATCACCATCATCATCACCATCATCATCATTATCATCATCATGATCATCACCATCACAATCATCATTACCATCATCATTACCATCATCATTACATCATCATCACCATCATCATCACCATCATCATCACCATCATCATTACCACCATCATCATCACCATCACCATCATCATCACCATCATCATTACCATCATCATCACCATCATCATTGCCATCATCATCACCATCATCATCACCATCATCATTACTTGCCTCAGCCCTGGCATGTTCACGAGAGCTATGGAAAGGATACCACACCATATGTACTTATATACAACAATACCATGCACTTTGTATTGCTTTACACCTAAATAAGCAAAATCAACTTGATATGTGTTAAATCTTCGTCTTCACTCAGACCTTCTTAAACTCAGACCTGTACGATTAACAACGACCAGGAGTCGTTTATTTCTTATGTGAGACACCAACATTATGCACAGCCTCTCTAAGGTTGTTTATGAAATGTACAAGCTTTAAAAACAGTAACACCAATTCAAATAATGATGACTCCATCAATAAAATCCGACCTCAGCAATGTCGGACAAGTCCATTTTATGCACAGGTGGGTATTTCCCGCATATACTTACAATCCTCACGATGATAACCTGTACCAGGTAAAACCTCTCAAGAGGTTATGACGAAAGACGGGTAATGTAGGCACAGGGTGAAGAAAGGCCAGAGGCCGTAGGGGGTAGTGTATGGGTGGTGCTGGAGGACGGCCAGGGGTAATGTAGGCACAGGGGGAAGGAAGGCCATAGGGGGTAGTGTATGGGTGGGCTGGAGGACGGCCAGGGGTAATGTAGGCACAGGGTGAAGAAAGGCCAGAGGCCGTAGGAGTAGTCTGTGGGTGGGGCTGTAGGACGGCCAGGGGTAATGTAGGCACAGGGTGAAGAAAGACCAGAGGCCGTAGGGGGTAGTGTATGGGTGGGGCTGGAGGACGGCCAGGGGTGATGTAGGCACAGGGTGAAGAAAGGCAAAAGACCGTAGGGGGTAGTGTATGGGTGGGGCTGGAGGACGGCCAGGGGTGATGTAGGCACAGGGTGAAGAAAGGCCAGAGGCCGTAGGGGGTAGTGTATGGGTGGTGCTGGAGGACGGCCAGGGGTGATGTAGGCACAGGGTGAAGAAAGGCCAGAGGCCGTAGGGGGTAGTGTATGGGTGGGGCTGGAGGGCGGCCAGGGGTAATGTAGGCACAGGGTGAAGAAAGGCCAGAGGCCGTAGGGGGTAGTATATGGGTAGGGCTGGAGGACGGCCAGGGGTAATGTAGGCACAGAGTGAAGAAAGGCCAGAGGCCGTAGGGGGTAGTGTATGGGTGGGGCTGGAGGACGGCCAGGGGTGATGTAGGCACAGGGTGAAGAAAGGCCAGAGGCCGTAGGGGGTAGTGTATGGGTGGGGCTGGAGGACGGCCAGGGGTGATGTAGGCACAGGGTGAAGAAAGGCCAGAGGCCGTATGGGGTAGTGTATGGGTGGGGCTGGAGGACGGCCAGGGGTAATGTAGGCACAGGGTGAAGAAAGGCCAGAGGCCGTAGGGGGTAGTGTATGGGTGGTGCTGGAGGACGGCCAGGGGTGATGTAGGCACAGGGTGAAGAAAGGCCAGAGGCCGTATGGGGTAGTGTAAGGGTGGGGCTGGAGGACGGCCAGGGGTGATGTAGGCACAGGATGAAGAAAGGCCAGAGGCCGTAGGGGGTAGTGTATGGGTGGTGCTGGAGGACGGCCAGGGGTAATGTAGGCACAGGGTGAAGAAAGGCCAGAGGCCCTAGGGGGTAGTGTATGGGTGGGGCTGGAGGACGGCCAGGATGGTGTAAGGGGGAGGGGACCAATGCTGTCAGGTGGTGATGATATGTGCACAGAACCTGTTTTACCCTAAGCTTTGCTAACTATTCCGAGCGATATACGCGGCAAAGTCCTGTTTACTTAATTGAAGCTCAGAATGAACACAAAGTGTGAGAGCAAACACGGCCCCGAGGTTTTGGTTGAAAATGTAAGTACAAAGAAGGAGATAGATTTCCGACTCCCGAGTATTTACTTTTCAACCAAAATCGTGTTTGATCTGGTTTAAATTTCAACAGAAAATCAAATTTACATTTGGTGCGTTATAACGGGATAATTGTAAAGTCTGTTCATGTATACGGCTGTTGTCGAAAGCAGTCGCGGCACGAGATTTCCGTGGTATAAAAGGGAATTTGATGAAAACATGAGAGAGAAAGACCACGTGCAGCATGCAGCACAAACTGAAATCATGACAATTGATCTTTTCATCACCTGTCTCTGTGGAAAACACAGGGTTACAAAACTAAACACGTGAGGTTACAGGTTCGATTCTCGGCATCCACAATGAAAACTTTCATTTTTTGTCTTCGGGTTTAGAATATTAGACGTTAAAAACACTAAGTACAAATGTCATCTATTCAACTCACAACCCGTGAAGATCCGGGATATAATAGGTCTTCAGCAACCCATGCGTCAAAGGCGACTATGCTTGTCGTAAGAGGCGATTAATGGGATCGGGTGGTCAGGCTCGCTGATGCATGTCATCGTATCCCAATGTCGTGGTTCGATGCTTATGATGTCAGTCAATGGATTATCTTGTCCAGACTATATTATTTCTAGACCGCCGAATATTGCTTAGTGCGGCGTTAAACAAACAAACACACAAACTTAACTCACCTGGTCTTACTAGGAAATGCAAAATCTTAGTGTGTGAGTGAGTGAGTATGGTTTTACGCCGTTTTAGCAATATTCCAGCAATATCACGGCGGAGGACACCAGAAATGGGCTTCACACATTGTACCCATGTCGGGAATCGAACCCGGGTCTTCGGCGTGACGAGCGAACGCTTTAACCACTAGGCTACCCGACCACCCCGTAAAATCTTATACCCAGGATGAGTTCTCACTGAGGACAGGTAAAACCTCCCAAGTGGTTATGACGAAACACGAAGACACCTGCATCACAAAAGGCAAAAGTGGTCATCGCCGCAGTGTTCTTATCCTTTCGCTGTTCTTCAAACCCTGGGGTGTGGATAGAGATAACCAGGGGTTGTGTTAAATCTGTGAAATCTGTTAAATCCTCGCCTTCACTCAGACCTTCTTAAACTCTTATTTTATCTAAAAAAAGAATTAAGGTTTTCTTGGGCAGGTTTATTCTCCCTGCAGTGTTTTACTGTACGATTAACAACGACCAGGAGTCGTTTATTTCTTATGTGAGACACCAACATTATGCACAGCCTCTTTAAGGTTGTTTATGAAATGTACAAGCTTTAAAAACAGTAACACCAATTCAAATAATGATGACTCCATCAATAAAATCCGACCTCAGCAATGTCGGACAAGTCCATTTATGCACAGGTGGGTATTTCCCGCATATACTCACAATCCTCACGACGATAACCTGTACCAGGTAAAACCTCTCAAGAGGTTATGACGAAAGACGGGTAATGCAGGCACAGGGTGAAGAAAGGCCAGAGGCCGTAGGGGGTAGTGTATAGGTGGGTAGGAGGACGGCCAGGGGTAATGTAGGCACAGGGGGAAGGAAGGCCATAGGGGGTAGTGTATGGGTGGGGCTTGAGGACGGCCAGGAGTGATGCAGGGACAGGGTGCAGAAAGGCCAGAGGCCATAGGGGGTAGTGTATGGGTGGGGCTGGAGAACGGCCAGTGTAGAAGGAGGGGGGTGGGGGGGGGTATGAGGAATTTTTTTTTTGGGGGGGGGGGGGGAATGGGGGGTGTAGGTATAGGGTACAGTGGTTCGAGGGGTGGTGTACAGGGTAGGGGAGAAAGGCTAGGGGTGGGGCACGGATACGTTCTGCCCAGGAATTCCCACGGATTTCGGCTCGCGGAGGCGTGTCAGATAACAAGCGATTAGTG
This sequence comes from Haliotis cracherodii, assembly GCF_022045235.1. Lineage (NCBI taxonomy): Eukaryota > Metazoa > Mollusca > Gastropoda > Lepetellida > Haliotidae > Haliotis > Haliotis cracherodii. Next base: position 5,833,291 of record NW_027266267.1, on the reverse strand, counting down.
TCAGACAACGTAAACGGGCACTTGTTATTGAATAATTGTGGATCACATGGACAGGTTGGATCAAATACACTGCAACACAAATACGTGTACTGCAGGTAGTACATTGACAGAACACACTAACGAGGTGCTGTAAACTTAATATACTGAACCTCAAAAGAAACATCACACCAAATAAATCATTTAAATATATGGGTAAGTTTTTTCAATGTTTCAAAACAATTACATTACCTTGTCATGAAAATATGAAATTTGATGATAAAGAAACCAATGCAGATGACAATAAAACCGATCGCCCAAACGCATCACGGCAACGACCATGGTAACCTGATGCACGTGAGCTCCGTGCAAATGGAAATGCACATGCGTTCCCCCATTTCTTGCCCTATAAAAATCCACCTAGATCGGATAGTATTCATTCGTTATTGATTTGCTAACACATGCCAAGATTGACATGAAATCAGTGACACCAAACCCTTAGACGATTGCAAGCTGGACAAACCGCCTGGCAAGTAGCTAATGCATTTCAAGTCCACGTAAGGATCATATTCAGGCTCCAGCAACGGTACCAGACCATCAACACTACAGATGACCGACCGCGTAGTGGAAGACCAATGGTAACCACCCAACGTTAGGATCGTCTGACCAGCGACACATTAGTGCGGACTCCTGGACTGTCACAGGCCACACTGATGACCCATTCTGACGCTCTAGGGTGACCATATTGACCTTGTTACAGGTCCAAGGTCAGTCATATTGGCTCTAGGGTGAAAATATTGGCCTTGTTACAGGTCCAAGGTCACTCATATTGGCCCTGTGGTGACCATACTGGCCTTGTTACATGCCCAATGTCAGTCATAAAGGCTCTAGGGCGACCATAGTGGCCTTGTTACAGTCCAAGGTCAGTCATATTGGCTCTAGGGTGACCATAGTGGCCTTGTTACAGTCCAAGGTCAGTCATATTGGCTCTAGGGCGAACATATTGGCCTTGTTTCAGGTCCAAGGTCAGTCATATTGCCTCTAGGGTGAAAATATTGGCCTTGTTACATGCCCAAGGTCAGTCATATTGGCTCTAAGGCGACCATAGTGGCCTTGTTACAGTCCAAGGTCAGTCATATTGGCTCTAGGGTGACCATATTGGCCTTGTTACAGGCCGAAGGTCAGTCATATTGGCTCTAGGGTGAAAATATTGGCCTTGTTACAGGTCCAAGGTCACTCATATTGGCTCTAGGGTGACCATATTGGCCTTGTTAAAGGTCCAAGGTCACTCATATTGGCTCCAGGTTGAGCATTTTGGCGTTGTTACAGGCCGAAGGTCAGTCATATTGGCTCTAGGGTAACCATATTAGCCTTGTTACATACCGAAGGTCAGTCATATTGGCTCTAGGGTGACCATATTGGCCTTGTTACAGGTTCAAGGTCAGTCATATTGGCTCTAGGGTAACCATATTAGCCTTGTTACATACCCAAGGTCAGTCATATTGGCCCTGTGGTGACCATACTGGCCTTGTTACATGCCCAATGTCAGTCATAAAGGCTCTAGGGCGAACATATTGGCCTTGTTTCAGGTCCAAGGTCAGTCATATTGCCTCTAGGGTGAAAATATTGGCCTTGTTACAGGCCGAAGGTCAGTCATATTGGCTCTAGGGTGACCATATTGGCCTTGTTACAGGCCGAAGGTCAGTCATATTGGCTCTAGGGTGACCATATTGGCCTTGTTACAGGTTCAAGGTCAGTCATATTGGCTCTAGGGTAACCATATTAGCCTTGTTACATACCCAAGGTCAGTCATATTGGCTCTAGGGCGACCATATTGGCCTTGTTACATACCCAAGGTCAGTCATATTGGCTCTAGGACGACCATATTGGCCTTGTTACAGGTCCAAGGTCAGTCATATTGGCTCGAGGGTGACCATATTGACCTTGTTATATGCCCAATGCCAGTCATATTGGCTCTAGGGTAACCATATTGACCTTGTTATATGCCCAATGCCAGTCATATTGGCTCTATGGTGACCATATTGACCTTGTTACAGGTCAAAGGTCAGACATATTGGCCCTGTGGTGACCATACAGGCCTTGTTACATGCCCAAGGTCAGTCATATTGGCTCTAGGGTGAAAATATTGGCCTTGTTACAGGTCCAAAGTCAGTCATATTGGCTCTAGGGTGAGCATATTGGCGTTGTTACAGGCCCAAGGTCACTCATATTGGCTATAGGGTGAAAATATTGGCATTGTTACATGCCAAAGGTCAGTCATATTGGCTCTAGGGCGACCATATTGGCATTGTTACATACCCAAGGTCAGTCATATTGGCCCTAGGGTGACCATATTGGCAATGTTGCAGGTCCAAGGTCAGTCATTTTTGCTCTCGGGTGACCATATTGGCCTTGTTATAGGTCCAATGTCAGTCATATTAGCCCTAGGGCGACCATATTGGCCTTGTGACATGCCCAAGGTCAGTCATATTGTCTCGAGGGTGACCATATTGGCCTTGTTACATGCCCAAGGTCAGTCATATTGGCCTTAGGTCGACCATATTGGCCTTGTTACATGCCCAAGGTCAGTCATATTGTCTCGAGGGTGACCATATTGGCCTTGTTACAGGCCCAAGGTCAATGATATTGTCTCGAGGGTGATCATATTGGCCTTGTTACAGGCCCAAGGTCAATCATATTGGCTATGGGGTGACCATATTGGCCTTGTAACAGGCCCAGGGACAATCAAATTGGCTATGGGGTGACCATATTGGCCTTGTTACAGGCCCAAGGTCAATCATATTGGCTATGGGGTGACCATATTGGCCTTGTTACAAGCCCAAGGTCAATGATAATGGCCCGAGACGATGTCAGCCCAACGTAACTCACTCACTCACTCACTCGCGAAAACAGCCATTTAGTTACATTTTCATTAATCAACAATCTGTATTTCAACAATCTTTTAACATATGCAGTAAAAACAACAAACTCATAAACACAAAACTGTTTACTCAATAAACATGTTCAGAGGTAAAAAGTAAACTACCTCTGTTTCATTTTTTGCTTTTTTCAGTTTTCTTTTTCAAATAATAAATTTTTGGAGTAGGCCCGTATACAGTCTCAAACCTGATATTGCCCTTTCTGATAAATCCAATGAAATCATTTATATCATTAATACAAACAAACAAACAAATCATTCATAAGGCTGAATAGTAACTGGCATATTATCCCTTAACAGAGTCGAACGATGAGGGCTCCTTGTTTGACCATGTTATAGTAATGAGACGGTTATTTCTCACTATATGGACTACAGTATGAGGCTGTTGGGTTTTGAAGACAATAAACATCGCTTCGCCTCGTCAAGTCTGTTCAAGGGGCACGGGTGGCCCAGTCGTCTAATGCGCCGCGATTCGCTGTGCAGAGTTGCGTCCCTTGGATACGCCAGAAACCTATGAATCCCGGTTCGCCCCGATTATGTTTCTAGGTTTGTCAGAACCATTCCCATGCTCGTGGGTTTAAACGAAGTGGTAAACGTCTGAGACCTGCATCACTTCGGGCTTTCCTCCCACATTAAGCTGACACGCCGTGATATAAATGGAATACTGTTAAAAGCGGCGTTAAACCCAACTCACTCACTCACTCACTCACTCAAGTCTGTTCAGATATCATGGAATATGTGATATCCTAAAAGAGTCGTATGTGTTTCGTGGAGAATGCCTCTTGGATGTAAAAAAAGTTCTGCTGATATTTTGACTCTATATAATGTTTATCAAGTATTTGAATAACTGTTTTCATTAAAAAAACCCAACTATTTTGATGACAGGCCGTCATGGAGTTACTTTGACTTTGAACTTTGGCTGTATTATTTCTTTCTGCTTTGATGCGTGAACATTGTTTTTGGTAGTAATCAAACATGGATTTCCCATGCAATACATTAAACCAAAACGATAGTTTGAAGTGCAACAATGATATAACTAGTACCCCTTCAAGAGGTCTCCCACAGCCGCAGCCTATATTGACACACGGTCTCGGAATGCCTGGGCTATTGTCCCGACCATGTCAAGTGTAGTTGCAGCTAGATTACAGCGGGTTGCCTCCTCCATTCAGTGTGTGTAGGGGGAAGGGGGAGGGGTGGGGTTGGGGTGGGGTTGGGGTGGGTGGGGGGGGGGGTAATTTTTATCAGACCATTTACGGGATATCACAGTGGTGTGAAGGTTTGGAAATTGAAGACACACACACACGCACACGCACACGCACACACACACGCACACGCACACGCACGCACACGCACACGCACACGCACACGCACACGCACACATATCATACGAACACATGCCATTACGAACACATGTTATATGTTATAAGGTGTGAGTGAGTTTGGTTTAACGCCACTTTTAACAGAATTCCAGTTATATCGCGGCCTGTCAGCTTAATGTGGGAGGAAAGCCCGAAGTGATGCAGGTCTCAGACGTTTTGCCACTTCGTTTAAACGCACGAGCACGGGTATGGTGCTGACAAACCTAGAAACATAATCGGGGCGAACTGGCATTCGAACCCACAATCATAGGTTTCTGGCGTGCCCAAGGGGCGCAACTCTGCACAGCGAATCACTGCGCCTTAGACGACTGGGCAACCCGTGCCGCAATATGTTATAAGGACTACATGCCATAAGGAGGAAATATACTAAGAAGTACACGCCATTAAGTACACATGGACTTATACAGATTTAATTACATGGACTGATACAGATGTAATTACCTAGACTGATACAGATGTAATTACATGGACTGATATAGATGTAATTACATGGACTGATACAGATGTAATTACATAGACTGATATAGATGTACTTACATGGACTGATACAGATGTACTTACATGGACTGACTGATACAGATGTAACTACATGGGCTGATGCAGATGTACTTACATGGACTGATATAGATGTAATTACATGGGCTGATACAGATGTAATTACATGGGCTGATACAAAGGTAATTACATGGACTGATACAGATGCAATTACATGGACTGATACAGATGTAATTACATGCACTGATACAGATGTACTTACATGGACTGATACAGATGCGATTACATGGACTGATACAGACGTACTTACATGGACTGATACAGATGTAATTACATGGACTGATACAGATGTACTTACATGGACTGATACAGATGTAATTACCTAGACTGAAAAAGACGTAATTACATGGACTGATGTAGATGTACATACATGGACTGATACAGATGTACTTACATGGACTGACTGATACAGATGTAACTACATGGGCTGATGCAGATGTAGTTACATGGGCTGATACAGATGTAATTACATGGACTGATACAGATGCAATTACATGCACTGATACAGATGTATCTACATGGGCTGATACAGATGTACATACATGGACTGATACAGATGTACATACATGGACTGACTGATACAGATGTAACTACATGGGCTGATGCAGATGTACATACATGGACTGATACAGGTGCAATTACATTGGCTGATACAGATGTTATTACGTCGACTGATAGAGATGTAATTACATAGACTGATATAGATGTAACTACATGGGCTGATACAGATGTAGTTACATGGGCTGATACAGATGTAATTACATGGACTGATACAGATGCAATTACATAGGCTGATACATATGTACATACATGGACTGATACAGATGCAATTACATTGACTGATACAGATGCAATTACATGGACTGATACAGATGCAATTACATGGACTGATACAGATGCAATTACATGGGCTGATACAGATGCAATTACATGGAATGATAAAGATGCAATTACATGGGCTGATACAGATGTAATTACATGTCACTGATACATATATACTTAGATGGACTGATACAGATGCAATTACATTGGCTGATACAGATGTTATTACATCGACTGATAGAGATGTAATTACATAGACTGATATAGATGTACTTACATGGACTGATACAGATGCAATTACATTGGCTGATACAGATGTAATTACATGGACTGATACAGATGTAACTACATGGACTGATACAGATGTAATTACATGCACTGATACAGATGTACTTACATAGACTGATACAGATGCAATTACATGGGCTGATACAGATGTAATTACATGGACTGATATAGATGAACTTATATGGACTGATATAGATGTAATTACATGGACTGATACAGATGCAATTACATTGGCTGATACAGATGTAATTACATCTACTGATAGAGATGTAATTACATAGACTGATATAGATGTACTTACATGGACTGATACAGATGCAATTACATTGACTGATACAGATGTAATTACATGGACTGATACAGATGTACTTACATGGACCGATGGAGATGTATTTACGTATTTGTTAAAGCGTTTGATTAGCATCATCGAAGTTGGTGAGTGAATAAAAATATTCAACTGATGGTTACATTTGCGATGATCCATGTAGATTCTCAGATTTACTCTAGCTTGATAACGGTGAAAGAATTTACTTCCCTAAATGTTTGTTTGTTTGTTTGTTTTTTATCGCTGCATTCAGCAGTATTCCAGGCGTATGACGGCGGTCTGTAAATAATCGCGTCTGAACTAGACAATCCAGTGGCATGAGCATCGATATCTGCAATTGGGATACGATGACATGTATCAACCAAGTCCGCAAGCCGATCCCGTTTGTTGCCTCTTATAACAAGCATAGTCTCCTCTTACGGAAAGCATGGGTTGCTGAAGACCTATTCTAACCCGGATCTTCACGGGTCTGCCAAATGCACTGAACCCGAAATAATTCACATTTGTACGATTTCTTAACCTAATAAAGGAAGCCATCTAGATATCAATGAGTAAAAGCGCTAAAACCCTTTCCATAATCATTAATGATTTTTCTCAGTCCATTCAATTAGTCCATTTACTAAAGGCCGTAAGGCGCCGCGATTCGCTGTGCAGAGTTGCGGCCCTTGGGCATGCCAGAAACCTATGATTGTGGGTTCAAATCCCGGTTCACCCCGATTATGTTTCTAGGTTTGTCAGCACCATACCCGTGCTCGTGGGTTTCACCGAAGTGGTAAACGTCTGAGACCTGCATCACTTCGGGCTTTCCTCCCACATTAAAGGGGCACTGATCTAACGCCATTCCCCGGACTGGTTGTTGCCTTTGTTATTGTTTTTTCCCCCGTGAGTACACGGATGATACGTAACGCAACTGAGCGTGACCAGAGACTGGGCTACCGTCTGCAAGGACAGCTAAATAAACTTGGAGGCTGGAGGCAATATTTGTTTTACGCATTTTTGCATAAACACTGATTGGTTAACTGTGATCTATAAAGATTTCGACAAAGGGCGCATGTTAATATTTTCTTCAGCCTAAACAAACAGACAAAAAGAACGGCGGAGCTCATCGGATGTCTTCATTTGGAAATACCCCAGATGGTAAAGAAAAGTATCCATGCAGTGAAAGCATTTTCAGATTTCAGATTGCGTCGATAATACGATTACTAATCCCTTGTTGTCATCCACGTTTTCTCGTATAACCCTACACTTGTGTACTTGTCGTCATTCACTTGATGATCAGTAAACGAATTTATTACAGGTACAATTAGTGGTAGCACCACTTAGATTACCTGACAAAGGTTCCCATTTAGCATTTATTGTGTCTGGGGTAATTATTCAATCTAAATCAAGGTTTGAAGTGAGGTGAAATGTGTATTATGTAATATGCACGTGGCAGACCAGCAAGAGGTGAATGATCAGTTGATTTACTTTTTTTTGTAAATCAACGGGTCGTTCCTAGTCATCAAAGGATAAACAGAAAATACGTTGATTTATTAATCACTGTTATCTTGCACAGTTGATATGTCAAAAGTGAGTGTTTACATGTCTAGGTTTACTAAAACAAAGTGAATACACTCATACCATGGCGTGAAGTGCCGATGTAAAAACAACATACTTTGTTCAAAGGGTTAACTGATAATACGTTGATTGATTGATCATTGCTATCTATCACTCAATGGATTTTTTAGGAACCGTGGACGTTATGAAAATAGTTGTCACGTGGGCTTTAATTTCTCAGCCGACTCTTGAGACTTGACACCTATGTGAAACACCTGAAACAATCCAAGTGACCAGTTGAGAAACGAACACGGGTTATAATATCCCGAAACGATATATATCTTATTTATATATATATATATATATATATATATATATATATATATATATATATATATATATATATATATATTTGATTGTTACAGAGACACGTGACATCGAATAAGTTTCTTTGTACATCTGCAGACGAGTGGGATATTGTTCCTTTGTGTGAATATTCACGGATACATTCCTCGAACAAGGAAGCTGCCTAAAATTTATACACATAAATTTGGTAGGTTGTAATTATAGTATTTGCATTTTGTTTTCCTTCTTTTGAACCGATTCGTTCTTGTTTCTCTACGTCGTGGTTGGGAAATTCTTTAATGCGCGATAGACGTTGTTTTCACAGGTCTTTTCCTTTGTAAGCATGTATATATTACCGTCAATTTGTAAAATGTGATTTTCTCAGGCAATTTATAAAATGTGTTTTTGACTTAAAAAATCTGTCCAGATTGATTAAGATGATCAAAAGGGCCTACAAACATCACAACAGATTATTATGTAGGATTAGAAGCCAAACAACATAGAAATGTACTTTTCAACGTAACATTTTCAGTCTCTTGGTGATGATGTTAAACATCAAAATGTTTGGAGTTCGTTATTATAATAATACAGATGGAAATGTTTTTCAGTCACTTTGTAAAATAACTGAATATTTAGACGTTTAATTAATTTGAAAATGTTACACATTTTGACAGTAAAAAAAATATGCACACTATAAAAAAGCAATGTTCAGGTGAAATATTTACTTTGTGTTACAAGTCAAAATAGTGTAAAAGAAAATCGCAAAATTGCCAAGCAAGTGACTTATCAAAACTTCGTCACCATTACCGATGCTACCCAAAGAGATCCTACATTTCCTTATTATCTCGAAAACTGTATTTAATTTTGTTGATCAATGTGACCATACGCCCTTATTACTACCCATAAAAGTGACTTATGAAATTCTTTAATGCGCGATAGACGTTGTTTTCACAGGTCTTTTCCTTTGTAAGCATGTATATATTACCGTCAATTTGTAAAATGTGATTTTCTCAGGCAATTTATAAAATGTGTTTTTGACTTAAAAAATCTGTCCAGATTGATTAAGATGATCAAAAGGGCCTACAAACATCACAACAGATTATTATGTAGGATTAGAAGCCAAACAACATAGAAATGTACTTTTCAACGTAACATTTTCAGTCTCTTGGTGATGATGTTAAACATCAAAATGTTTGGAGTTCGTTATTATAATAATACAGATGGAAATGTTTTTCAGTCACTTTGTAAAATAACTGAATATTTAGACGTTTAATTAATTTGAAAATGTTACACATTTTGACAGTAAAAAAAATATGCACACTATAAAAAAGCAATGTTCAGGTGAAATATTTACTTTGTGTTACAAGTCAAAATAGTGTAAAAGAAAATCGCAAAATTGCCAAGCAAGTGACTTATCAAAACTTCGTCACCATTACCGATGCTACCCAAAGAGATCCTACATTTCCTTATTATCTCGAAAACTGTATTTAATTTTGTTGATCAATGTGACCATACGCCCTTATTACTACCCATAAAAGTGACTTATGCGCTTACGAATGGCGCAGCAGAGGTCGCGAACTAGTCTAGATTTCTGCTATACATCCGGGTACTCACTGGGAAAAAACAATAACAAAGGCAACAACCAGTCCCGGGGAATTGCGTTAGATCAGTGCCCCTTTAAGCTGACACGCTGCGATATAACTGGAATATTGTTAAAAGCAGCGTCAAACCCAACTCACTCACTCACTAAAGGCAGTGCTATAACTTTTTGTAAGGTGGTTATGTTTTTGTTGGGGCTTATTTAGATTCCATGTTACATTCAGTCTTCTCGTGTCATTGAACGACAAATGTTATGTACACGCGCAAGGACTTATGGGTAGAAACACCCACACCGCTAAAAATAGCACAGTGACGTTATCCTCATATCGGACGAAACAGTGTCTTTCGACGATCGCATTGCGCTACCATACACCACGCCTAGCGGCTAAATAATGTGGTAGGCACACAGGGCGGAAGCTTCTCACAGATACTGGATTATAACGCCAGGACAGGTGAGGATTTGTCTACTTGATTATGTGATGGTTGAAAGTTGGTGGTTGATTAACTTACAACAGAACATGTGTCTAGGAACAAACGGCGAGGTAAACTGATGGGTTTCATCTTTATAGATCAATTTATGTACACAGGAGGTTGTTGCCGATGCATAAACAGCCATGTTGCTGTTGCATACACCGTTATAAGGTCATTCAAAATACATGCACAGAACAGCTGCCTTTTTTACAGCCCCACAGGCTAATTATCTACACTTATCCATGCCATTGCCTGCACAACTCCATTGCCTTTACAACAAACCCACGCATTATTGTGTTTACAACCACTACTCAACATGTTATTGCCTTTAAAACCACAATTCCACGTGTAATTGTCTTTACAATCACTACCCATCGTCTCTACAACCACTACCCAGTGTCTTTACCACTACCCATTGTCTTAAGAAAGACTACCCATTATCTTTACAGCCACTACCCACAACAACAAAAGAAACGTGTAATTGTCTTTACAACCACTACCCATTGTCTTTACATACACAAACCATTGTCTTTACATACACAAACCATTGTCTTTACAACCACAAACCTTTGTCTTTACAACCACAAACAATTGTCTTTACAACACAAACCATTGTCTTTACAACCACAAACCATTGTCTTTACAACCACAAACCATTGTCTTTACAACCACAAACCATTGTCTTTACAACACAAACCATTGTCTTTACAACCACAAACCATTGTCTTTACAACACAAACCATTGTCTTTACAACCACAAACAATTGTCTTTACAACCACAAACCTTTGTCTTTACAACCACAAACAATTGTCTTTACAACCACAAACCCACGTGTAATTTTATTTACAACAACTACCCATTGTCTTTACAACACAAACCCACGTGTAATTTTATTTACAACCACTACCCGTTGTTTTTACAACCACAAACCTTTGTCTTTACAACAACAACCCACGTGTAATTTTATTTACAACCACTACCCGTTGTCTTTATAACCACTACCTATCATGTCATTGTCTTTATAACCACAATCTATTGTCTTTACAACCACTACCCATTGTCTTTACAAACACTACCCAACATGTTTTTATCTTTATAACCACAATCTATTGTCTTTACAACCACTACCCATGATGTTATTGTCTTTATAACCACAATCTATTGTCTTTACAAACCACATGTCATTGCCTTTACAACCACTACCCATCATGTTATTGTCATTATAACTACAATCTATTGTCTTTACAAACCACATGTCATTGCCTTTACAACCACTACCCATCATGTTATTGTCATTATAACCACAATCTATTGTCTTTACAAACCACATGTCATTGCCTTTACAACCACTACCCATCATGTTATTGTCATTATAACCACAATCTATTGTCTTTACAAACCACATGTTATTGTCTTTATAACCACTACCCATGATGTTATTGTCTTTATAACCACAATCTATTGTCTTTACAAACCACATGTCATTGCCTTTACAACCACTACCCATCATGTTATTGTCTTTATAACCACAATCTATTGTCTTTACAAACCACATGTCATTGTCTTTACAACCACTACCCATCATGTTATTGTCTTTATAACCACAATCTATTGTCTTTACAAACCACATGTCATTGCCTTTACAACCACTACCCATCATGTTATTGTCTTTATAACCACAATCTATTGTCTTTACAAACCACATGTCATTGTCTTTACAACCACTACCCATCATGTTATTGTCTTTATAACCACAATCTATTGTCTTTACAACCACTACCCATGATGTTATTGTCTTTATAACCACAATCTATTGTCTTTACAAACCACATGTCATTGCCTTTATAACCACTACCCATCATGTTATTGTCATTATAACCACAATCTATTGTCTTTACAAACCACATGTCATTGTCTTTACAACCACTACCCATGATGTTATTGTCTTTATAACCACTACCCATCATGTCATTGTCTTTATAACCACAATCTATTGTCTTTACAACCACTACCCATTGTCTTTACAAACACTACCCATCATGTTTTTATCTTTATAACCACAATCTATTGTCTTTACAAACCACATGTCATTGTCTTTACAACCACTACCCATCATGTCATTGTCTTTATAACCACTACCCATCATGTTATTGTCTTTATAACCACAATCTATTGTCTTTACAAACCACATGTCATTGTCTTTACAACCACTACCCATCATGTTCATGTCTTTATAACCACAATCTATTGTCTTTACAAACCACATGTCATTGTCTTTACAACCACTACCCATGATGTTATTGTCTTTATAACCACAATCTATTGTCTTTACAAACCACATGTCATTGCCTTTACAACCACTACCCATGATGTTATTGTCTTTATAACCACAATCTATTGTCTTTACAAACCACATGTCATTGTCTTTATAACCACTACCCATCATGTTATTGTCTTTATAACCACAATCTATTGTCTTTACAAACCACATGTCATTGTCTTTATAACCACTACCCATCATGTTATTGTCTTTATAACCACAATCTATTGTCTTTACAAACCACATGTCATTGTCTTTACAGCCACTACCCATCATGTCATTGTCTTTATAACCACAATCTATTGTCTTTACAAACCACATGTCATTGTCTTTACAGCCACTACCCATCATGTCATTGTCTTTATAACCACTACCCATCATGTTATTGTCTTTACAACCACTACCCATCATGTTATTGTCTTTACAACCACTACCCATCATGTTATTGTCTTTACAACCACTACCCATCATCTTTGCAACCACAAGTCAGCTTCAAGTGCACAACACTTCAGTCCATGATACAACTATTAACTACACACATCTACGTGTCCTTGACTTTACACTCTGAACACTGTTTGGTGCGGTGGGGTAGCCTAGTGGATAAAGCGTTCGCTCGTCTCGGCAAAGACCCGGGTTCGATTCCCGACATTGGTACAATGTGTGAAGTCCATTTCTGGTATCTTCCGCCGTTAAATTACTGAAATATTGTTAAAGCGGCGTAAAACCATACTCACTCTCTGACACCACCGTACATGCCTAACAGGATGAACCACCGTTGCCCCACATGATGGTGTCGATGTAGTTAATCCCCTATCCTCACAATGACGAGTGCCGCGTAGCGTCCGTAGATCCAGAGACACAATATGCTAAACGCCCAAGCAGGTCCAAAATACCCTGGCAAGTCCATTTATCTTCAGTTTCTAGAAATACGAATATTCTCTGTGCTCTTTTCTTACATATTCAAAGTCAAATTGAGCAACACGAACATGTTTAGGCATTCACATCAGAGTACCCCTTAGATTATTTATCATATCAGCATACACCCCTGAACCCCATACATAACAAACTGTTGGTCGAGATGTGCGTCTGTGAGAGTAATACCCGACTGTTTGTGTTACCCGATATTAAACAAGCAAAGCATGACCCCGGGCTTGTGTCAACGTGAGGTTGGTTGGATACCAGAGCAAATTTAACATATATATTTAATAGCCTAAAGCGCGTATACAGTGTGCGAACATACCTTGTCTGAACATGTGTTACCGGGCTCACGGAAGATTAGTGGAAGAGAGGATCGATATAATGTTATCAAGCAGCCGGTCTATAGACGACTGATTTATATGCACAATCTAACTTCCATGTAGAACCGACAAACATGTGACACTATCATCAGCTACACTGACCCAATGATTGCACAATGGCGGCCTACACTAGACGAACAAACAAGGCGGACACGACATGATTTTACTGTAAAAAAACGCTAGAACGGTTGGTTAATTTTTTTCTTAACATTTACATGAATTCTCTTGCAATGTCTGTGTTGTCACGAAATCGTATACATAATACACGAAATTAAACGACCACGTTAATGAAGCACCGGGAGCATCTTTACTTTAGCAAATTTGATGAGGCAAATGTCACCGATTATGCCCCGTTTTCTCCCACTATCATGGTCAAACTTCATCTACTACCTTGATGAATACATCGACATATCGAGAAACTCACCCGAGTGTCTTTTTGATGTCAAATGCATCAACGAGTGTTGATATATTTGATATCAAAAGACACGAGGGTGAGTTTTAACTTGTCATCCAACACCATTCCCTTCAACCTTTTTCTGTTTGTAGACAGGAGAAAGCAGTGTCTTAAGTGTAAGAAGTACTGCTGATAGCTTCAGTAGCAGAGACATTAGTGATGTCATTTGATTGTGACGTCATGGTAACAATGACGTCACAAGGGTCTGGAAAGCATAGTGATGCAATTTCATTGCATCTCACCCAAGCCATATCTCCTGTGGGAGCCAGTTTTGGGTGATAAATTATTGTTTTTACCATGCCCATCCTACAGTTCAGTAATACAGGTCGTTATCTGACAAAAGAACCACATGCCATTGTCTGACAAAAGCACTGCAGTGTCATACAAACAATCCCACAAGCCCATGCCTAACAAGCAACGCTATATGTCGTTTACTAATAAACAAAATATTCAGGTGACTATCTGTCATTATCTGACCAAACAAAACCCAGACCAAAGTCTAACAAACAACGCTACCTGTTATTGTCTAACAAAAAATACCTAATGTCCTTGTCTGTCAAACAATCCTACATGTCACTGTCTGTAAAACAATCCTACATGTCATTGTCTGTAAAACAATCCTACATGTCATTGTCTGTAAAAGTATCCTACATGCCCTTGCCTAACAAACAATCCCATATGTCATTATCTGTAAAACAATCCAACATGGCCTTGTCTGTAAAACAATCCTACATGTCATTGTCTGTAAAACAAATCTATATGTCATTGTCTGTAAAACAATCCTACATATCCTTGTCTAACAAACAATCCTACATGTCATTGTCTGTAAAACAATCCTACATATCCTTGTCTAACAAACAATCCTACATGTCATTGTCTGTAAAACAATCCTACATGTCATTGTCTGTAAAAACAATCCTACATGTCATTGTCTGTAAAACAATCCTACATGTCATTGTCTGTAAAAACAATCCTACATGTCATTGTCTGTAAAACAATCCCACATGTCATTGTCTGTCAAACAATCCCACATGTCACTGTCTGTAAAACAACCCTACATGTCACTGTCTGTCAAACAATCCTACATGTCACTGTCTGTCAAACAACCCTACATGTCATTGTCTGTAAAAACAATCCTACATGTCATTTTCTGTAAAACAATCCTACATGTCCTTGTCTAACACACAATCCTACATGTCATTGTCTGTAAAACAATCCTACATGTCATTGTCTGTAAAACAATTCTACATGTCTCTGTCTATCAAATATTCCTACATGTCATTGTCTGTAAAACAATTCAATATGTCATTGTCTGTAAAATAATCCTACATGTCATTGTCTGTAAAACAATTCTACATGTCATTGTCTGTAAAACAACCCTACATGTCATTGTCTGTAAAACAACCCTACATGTCATTGTCTGTAAAACAATTCTACATGTCCTTATCTGTAAAACAATCCTACATGTCAATGTCTCACACACAATCCTACACGTCATTGTCTGTCAAACAATTCTACATGTCATTGTCTGTCAAACAATCCCACATGTCATTGTCTGTCAAACAATCCTACATGTCATTGTTTGTTAAAACAATCCTACATGTCATTGTCTGTAAAACAATCCTACATGTCATTGTCTGTAAAACAACCCTACATGTCACTGTCTAACACACAATCCGTCATATCATTGACTGTAAAACAATCCCACATGTCATTTTCTGTAAAACAATTCGACATGTCTTTGTCTATCAAATATTCCTACATGTCATTTTCTGTAAAACAATTCTACATGTCATTGTCTGTAAAATAATCCTACATGTCATTGTCTGTAAAACAATCCCACATGTCATTGTCTGTAAAATAACCCTCCATATTATTGTCTGTAAAACAATCCTACATGTCATTGTATGTAAAACAATCCTACATGTCATTGTCTGTCAAACAATCCTACATGTCATTGTATGTAAAACAATCCCAAATGTCATTGTCTGTAATATAACCCTCCATATTATTGTCTTTAAAATAATCCTACATGTCATTTTCTGTAAAACAATCCTACATGTCATTGTATGTAAAACAATCCCAAATGTCATTGTCTGTCAAACAATCCCAAATTTCAGTGTCTGTAAAACAATCCTACATGTCATTGTCTGTAAAATAATCCAACATGTCATTGTCTGTAAAGTAATCCTACATGTCATTGTCTGTAAAATAATCCTACATGTCATTGTCTGTAAAATAATCCTACATGTCTCTGTCTGTAAAATAATACTACATGTCATCGTCTAATACACATTTCTGCACTTCAGCAAATTATCTATCTCAATTAAAATATGTACACACGTTAATGTTTTATTACACAGATTAAGGTAAGATGAAGGAAGTTTATAATCAGTTCTAAATGAACATGGTTCTGGTTTTGGACATTTAAGAAACACCGGTGAGCGCAGGTAAGTTGTTCCCACCCCCTTCAATCATTATCCCTTGAATCCCAGTTAACACAAACAAAAAAACAAGAAACTTCAAAGTTAACCTGGAATATCTAAAACTAAAAAGTCGCCTTCGTGCGAAGACACCAATACAACACTGCACGAGCTTTGGATAACATTAGCGCAAGGGGGAAAAGATGGCGCTGTAGTGACGAGCTATTCGGCAGTGAAGGAGAGAAGCGCTCTGATTGGCTAAATGGCTTCCGGTGGAAACTCAGTACACATTTTCTTCGCTGGTGCAATGTGGTATAGTCAACTGTTAACTCCAAGCAGGACTATGATATGTGTCTGAAATGCGTGACTGTTATCTAATCAAATATGTATGATATGGTTATGATCTGTGTGACTTTGATACATCATACACTACAACGCAAACATATTTTACTTTATTTCTTTATTTCGCGAAATGTCCGCAAAATGTTTTTTAAACTTTTGCGTAGCTACGCGGGGACTACCCAGAATGTTTGTGAAGTTCCTGCGTAGCTACGCAAACACTCCGCGGAGTATCTGCGAAACCTTTTATCTGACCAATCAATTTTAGAATATTGAATCGAGTTAGAATATACAGGAAATGATATGTAACACTTCTCTGTGTACTAATTACATGTTTGGATGTTATAATTTCTGCGTCCTGGGATACAGAGATGTAAATATCTACTCCAATTAACAATACATGAACAATACATGTATATATAATTAAAAAAATCTCTTCTAGAATGATGTGTCACCAGTCTTTTCGCTCGGGTAAGAATCGTAAAATATATGACTAGACGAATTTTCCATTCATACCGGATACAAAAGAACAGCCAGATTTTAGCTGTCCATAAAGTGGAGGGACTGGCAAACAAGCAAATACTGTTATCTAAATGAAATGTCCTCTGGCAGGACATGCATGCGCGCTGGCTCGTGTCGGCCTTTGACGCAATCGCATAAAACTGTGCATTCATTTCAAAATTTCAAGATTTGTTGCAGTCGTTAAATGTGAATTACCATTTAGAATTGAATTTAAATCGTAGCCTTTTACGAAATAATACATATTTTGCCTTCATGTACTGATTAAAGACACGTAAGATAGGAATGAAGTGCCTCTTCCGTGTGATAGCCACAACAACATCTCGGGCTGTCGGATATAAATCTGGCAAATTTGTCGGCGTGATGATCACTGCCCGAACTGAGACGGGAGTGTATAACCTGACATAATCTTAATTCATTATTTACATCAAAGTATATACCATTCTAATCATTATTTTTATAAAACTGTTAAAACTTCCTAAACTGCTGGCATTGGTGTATTCAATGAGTAGTGACTTACAAATATTAGCTGTATCTGGAATGCTAGTAAGTGATTTGGCATAATTATTTGTTTTACATTTTATGTTTTACAGCTGTGAGCAGTTTCTCAAATTATAATCACTTTCATCCAACACTCTGTTTGGAACTTAGGACGAGATATTATCCAGTACTTGATTGTTAACCATTTTATAAAAGATATTTAACGTTTGAAAATGCCTTCTTTCTTCAAATGACATGATACGATTTGTTGCTTTATAACGTTTACCGTGACTAGTGCCACGAACAGCCCCACAAATAGTTCTGAGTGCATCTAGATTCAGAT
Organism: Haliotis cracherodii; assembly: GCF_022045235.1. Lineage (NCBI taxonomy): Eukaryota > Metazoa > Mollusca > Gastropoda > Lepetellida > Haliotidae > Haliotis > Haliotis cracherodii. The sequence continues at coordinate 5,814,880 of NW_027266267.1, read as the reverse complement.
TTTCAAGTAGTAAGCCTTGTTCTGTTGCACAGTTGTCCCATATTCTATTTCTATTTTGTGAGTGAGTGAGTGAGTTGGGTTTAATACCACTTTTAACAGTATTCCAGTTATATCACAGCGTGTCAGCTTAATGTTGGAGGAAAGCCTGAAGTGATGCAGGTCTCAGGCGTTTACTACTTCGGTGAAACCCACGAGCACGGGTATGGTGCTGACAAACCTAGAAACATAATCAGGGTGAACCGGAATTCGAACCCACAATGATAGGTTTCTGGCGTGTCCAGTGGACGCAACTCTGCACAGTGAATCGCGGCGCCTTAGACGACTGGGCCACCCGTGCCCCCCTATTTCTATTTAGACACTACTTGAAACTCCTGAGACAGCAGTGACTAACCCCAAGTAACGTTGTGCTACGAAGTTTGGTTCATTACTATATTCACCTCAATTCAAAATACTTTAGTGTTACATTTTTCAGAGGAAAGGACATACACACAAGAATTATATTGCTTCCGTGCGTGAGTGCACGTAATACTTGGCTTCTCAGCTTCATACTGCTTCACACAGGTGGTATATCTGAAAGTGTATATGGAAGTATTAGTATAGCATGACAAACATTGCTATTCGCCAGTCTAGAACAAGCCCAAAATATGTTTGTGCTGTCTATGCAATATCCTATCTTTGAGAGGTGAGTAGCATATAACGGGTCGCCAGAAGGTAGTTTTGGTTGATCCGGTTGATCCAGGCGGACCCGAAGTTGATTGGCTGATCCAAGTCACGTGGTCAGATAGGATGACTCATGCATCAACAGCACGTCTCAGGTGAGGGGGAATGAAAGGTGTGTGTTTATAAGGCAGAAGGAATTCATAAGAACACAAAAGTAATTAGGGTTATGAATAGAGCTATGTGTATAGCGTGCTGCCCTAAATAGACAGACCGTACCCGTCAGCCCAGTTTGAATTGAGCCTGCTTGACAACTCACGTCACATATCAGTGCTGGAATCATCTAATCAAGAACAGTGTGACATAGACAATACTTTTAACCTATTTCAAGAAACTGTTTTAAGTGAAATGTACAATGTACTTCCAACGAAGCGTGTTTTATCTTCCTATGTAAACTCTAAACGGAAAAAAACGAAGAAGGCGTGGTGGACAGAGACTCTGGCTGAGCTATGGAACGATATATGTAGAGCGGGTTACATCCCATTAGTAAGACATCCCATTAGTGAGACACCCATTGTAAGACAGTGGAGTAGGTGGGATTAATTAAACAAACACAGCCAGTCTACCCACTTAACAATGGTCACAGCCCATGATTAGCGGATTAATTAATAAGAGTAGGCCATTAATTCTGTTTGTACGTCTAGCTGGATCAAATCCATCTTATATGGTCTACAAGACAACCTGTATGGAAAAAAAAGACATAGAATAAATACACATTACACAATCAGTAAGCTAGCAGTGTCGTTAAATTACATTTAGCGCGCAACAACGAGCTAGTCATGTCACCCTGCATTGACTATAACGCTGAAGGCAGACGGATCTCGAATCACCCGCGCTGCGTACTATTGTGAACCATTTGTAAAGAATTATTCAGCCACGTCCCGACTTGCATAGTTGATGTTTCAATGCTAGCGTTTCCATTTAACGCGATGACAAATAAGAATTTTAACCGTGTAACATGATGTGCACAGTTTTACTTCAGAACGTGCTATTTTGAAAATAGATAGAAAACTGATAAGTACATGTACCAGTGTGACGACACGAAGCTAGGTTTGTTGGGAAAGTGATGGAAGCAATCTATAGGACATTTTCATGTTTACAATAATTCGAAGAGAGAACAGAGTTTATCATGGAAAATTGTTTGACGAGAGAAATGTTTTATTGGAAACATATGTCGAAGCAGGTTTATTCATAGCTTAATGTATAGCAGAGACCGACCGCCCATAACAATGTCAACAAACCCCGGCGTAACAATTAATGTCAACATACCAGCCTCGCCTGAAGCTTCCCATTCATAAATTGTGTGACCAGTGTCCCGTATTTATGATATGTTAGGGAAGATGTGTTGTACATTTGTTATTTTATAAGGGAGTTATTTCAGAGAGGAGATATATATATATATATGGGCATTCCCCTCATTAAACCTTTCTTTCGTTGGTGTCTATTAAACGTATCCGGTATTTAATACATTTGTAATGATGTAGGAAAGTATGTGCGTGTAGATGTTGTTACTATATCCGAACACGAATGTATGACACCTTTCAATAGATCAATTACGGTTCTAACCACGACACGCAACAGACAATTGTTTATTTACGTGTCACTTCTGTAAAACATACAACATACATATATATTTAGAACATAGATAAAAGTACAGAACCACTCAATATGAGTTATGAGAGACGAGGTAACATAAAAAAAAAATACAAGTAGAATTTATAAGTGGTAAAATATATCACGAAGGTAAATCTAAGCATTATATAAAATATTCTTGCGTTTTTCAAGTAAAAGTTTGCAGGTTTTGGCCGTTAGAAACAACAAATCATCATTGGACATAATAAAAGAGAACTTATCAACATCAGATAAAACTTGAAAAGTATCACAGAGATTCGCACATATAGTTAAAAGGCTATCAGTAATGTTTTTATATAAAGGACAATGAAATAAAACATGGCTTTCATCCTCCACGCATTCATGACAGTTAAAACACACCCGTTCATTCAATGGTATATTATTGTAGCGACCTGTCTCAACACGGAGCGGGGCAACACCACAGCGGAATAGAACTATAGCACGGCGGTGAGACCGGGGTAGGGGAAACTGCAAATACCGTTCAACTTCAAAACTTGTCTTAAAATGTCGATAAAGTCGGAGCTTGTTCTTTCCTGTTCCATGTCTACTTTTCTCCTGTCTGACTGACTTACTCCATTCCTGTATGAGGTTCTGCTTTATCTTCTCTCCAACCGTACTCGTTAAAAAGTGTATATAAAAAGTGTTTCCAATAGGGATAAAATGGTTTAACTGTAAACTTCGTAGTTTCTTGTGGACACGGAGATTCCAGTAACGTGTGCCTAATGACGCCGCTGAGTTTGCCCACTTGAACACTTTAAATACAAGTCTGTCCGGATTCACGTCGCATGATCGCTTGTAATACCTTACTACACTTCTCCATAGCCGTACAACCGGTGGCTCCCATCCCATGTCACCTGATACAGCGCTGTTTGGGGTTGACTTCCTCACTCCCATAAAATACTTCATGGCCCTGTTATATACGGTGCTGATAGCTGGAATGTGATGAGCTCCCCATATCACAGCTCCATAGTCTGTTGTTGCCCACACCATGGAGTCATACAGCTTGGTAAATGTTTTGTACTCCCTCCTAGAATCTTGCTCTTTGATATGAGAAGTCCCAGAGCACGACTTGCAGCACTTGCCACGGCATTCCCCATCCGAGTGTAGTCCAGATGTTCTGTTAGTAACAGCCCGAGGTAACAGTAACTCTCCACTATTTCAAAATTAATGCCTCTACACTGCAATAAACTATCCGTTCTTGTCACTGCCTGGCTCCGGAAATGCACAATCTTCGATTTGTTGGGATTAATTGACATCTTGTTTGTCGTACACCACTGCCCAAGCCCGTTAAGAAGTATATTTAAGTCTTGTTCACTCTCAGCCAGAAGAATGATGTCGTCAGCGTAAGCCAGAACACAAATGCATTCATCGTCAACAGTTACACCAACTTCTAAGGCATTCAGCGTAGTTATGAGGTCATTGATGTACAGGTTGAATAACAGTGGAGAAAGTAGGCATCCCTGGCGTAGACCACTCTTGACGTTAAACCAAGACGTAAACGACCCGTTTATCCGCATACAAGACTGAACATTCCGATACAGTGAGACAATAGCATTAAACATATTCCCCTGGATCCCGATGTCACTCAATTTACTAAATAGAATACCTCGATCAATACAGTCGTAAGAGTTCTTGAAGTCCACGAAAGCAGCAAAGGTTTGTTTCCCCATACTCTTACGAGTCTCTATTATGGATGTCACAGTAGAAATGTGCTCTGTAGTTGATCGTCCTCTTCTAAAACCGTTTTATTCATCACATAAAATATTAGCCCCTTCCACATGTTCTGTCAATCTATTGCTTAAAACTCCACAATACAATTTATAAGATGAGTTGGCAAGCGTTATGCCTCTATATGAGAGTGGATTACGTGGGTCATCTGTTGCTGATATGGGGTTAATGATTCCTTTTGACCAGTCGGTTGGAACTTTACCAGTAAGAAAACACAAGTTAAAAGTTCTGTATAAAAACTTAAGACTTTCTTCATTTTTCAAAACGTCCACAGGTATACCATCATTTCCGGAGCCTTAGCTTTCTTTGCTTGCATCATGACATGGTGTATCTCCTGTAGCTTTATTTCTTCATTAAGATGGGGGTTAATGTCAGTGACGTCACTATGGTGCACAACTTCCTCCTCGGTGCTGCTAGAGTTAGTGTTGAGAAGTGCGCAGTACGCTTGTGTCCATGTGTTTAACACAGCCTCTCTGTCTCTTACAACCCTTCCATCCTCTGTAACTACTTCGATAGGAATCTGTTTCCTTCTTTCATTCCCAACCCCAACTCTTCCAATCTTTTTCCAAAACTCTCTTGTCCCCGATCACACATGTCCTCTATCTCTCTAATAGTCTTGTTTCTGTATTCACGTTTAGCACGTTTAACCGCTTTATCAAACACTGAACGTTTCTGCACGTATATGGCTTTCAGACTAACACGTCTTGGACCACGGGATTTACACCAAGTGCGTTCCGCTCTACGGTCTCCTCCCATTAGTAAGACAGCCCAGTTGTGAGACACCTTAAAACTTAAAACAATCTCATACCTGGTTGCACATGATAATCAGGTAATTAACCCCTATCGTGAAAATGGACTTGTCTTATTATAGACAAAAGAAATGACTCAAGATGCATGATACCCTCTTTTACATTATTTCATTCAACATTTTAATTCATTCATCCCTGAAATCCATTGTTTTAAGTTAATATCACAGTTCACATCACAGTTCACATCGAGGTTGTCACACTGACACCACTTAATCCATCTTCAGAAGTTTGCCAACAGCATCCAAGAACTGGAGTGGTGTCTTGACACCCTGGGATAGCTGATCCTTCAGTCTGGAAAGTCGATTGTCAATCTCCTTGTACACACGCTTTCTTGCTGGTGGAGCTGCACCTAGGTCTAACTGAGATAACTTGGTCTTCTCAGATTTCTAAATCTTCTTGATGATCTCGATGAACCTGTAGAGATTAGGATGACGATGATACAGTGATGCATTGAGGCGACTGTGGAAACCGTCCAGGTTGTTGTTGGTCCTTGGGCCGAATGTCTAGTGATGGTTCCACAGCAAAAGAGGGAATCTGGCTTCATAATCCACCCAGTTTGTGACTATGTAGTCGTTGAATTCGTCAGCCTTCGGTACATCGGGAGACTGGTTCGTGGAGTCAATCCATGCATCCTGAACCTGTTGAAGAGGCAGCAGAGGCAAGGCAGTAGCTCGTCGGATCCACTGGAAGAAACACCCCGAAACACGCCGACTGAGCTGAAGGAGGGAAATATAGCTGGTGGGTGCTTGTGTACAGTGAAATTTCTAACACAATTTCCAACTGTTGTACATTTGCCAATGCAGGTCTTAACGGTACATCGCCAATGAGTACCAGTTTGTCTTACTTTGTTTTGTAGTGGAGATATCCCTGAAAGAGGACCTGGAGAGTACCTCTTTGACTGCTAATGAACTCAACCTGCGGCAAACCTGCCATGATTGTGCATGAATTGTTCACTTACTTACTTACTTACTTTGGAGATTTAACGTGCGCTTTCCGACTGACGCGTATTTCGCACACGGGCCCGGCCAGGCCATTTAATGTGTTTCCGAAAGGGGCGAGGGTGGTCTGTGCAACCCAAGAGGGGGCTTTAGGGGTTGCTTATATAGAATTTGGGAATTTTGAGATTTGGAATAGATGCCGATGGGGTTGGGGAGGAGAACTAAGGGAGCTGGGTATGGTGGATGATTGTTTGTTTTTGTGATTTTGATTTGGTAGGTTATTATGGTTTTAGATGCGTTTTATTAGTTCCGTTTTTATTAAGAATACGCCTAAGGCCTTGAAGTTTTCTAGTTTATTTTGTGGGTTTAGTATTGCTTCTAGAGTGAGAGCCTTGTTTAGATTGAGGGTGGTTTGTAATGCGGTTCGATGTGTTAGGTAGTGTGTGCAGTGGATGAGTGCGTGTTCTGGGGTTTCTGGTTGTTTGCAGTGTGGGCAGTTACCTGTAGTGTGTTTTTTAATTTTTTTTAGGTGGTTATTTAGGTTGGTGTGTCCTGTTTGGAGTTTAGTGATTACTCTGTCGATTTTTTTGGATGGATGGAGAATTTTTGGTTTGGTTAGTGGTTTGCTGAGCACTCTTTTGATTTGGCTATTTGAGTTTAGATATAGGTTATGCCATTTTTTTGTGATTTTTTGTTTGTTTACTTGAATGGGGGAATTTATATGTGTAATAAGTAAGTTTTAACAAAACATGCATCTCAACTTTTTGAGTAAGCTCCTACAAGCTCCTAACTCATTTATTTCCTGAGAATATTCAAACAGAATTAATGGCCTACTCTTATTAATTAATCCGCTAATCATGGGCTGTGACCATTGTTAAGTGGGTAGACTGGCTGTGTTTGTTTAATTAATCCCACCTACTCCACTGTCTTACAATGGGTGTCTCACTAATGGGATGTCTTACTAATGGGATGTAACCCGCTCTACATATATCGTTCCATAGCTCAGCCAGAGTCTCTGTCCACCACGCCTTCTTCGTTTTTTTCCGTTGGAAGTACATTGTACATTTCACTTAAAACAGTTTCTTGAAATAGGTTAAAAGTATTGTCTATGTCACACTGTTCTTGATTAGATGATTCCAGCTCTGATATGTGACGTGAGTTGTCAAGCAGGCTCAATTCAAACTGGGCTGACGGGTACGGTCTGTCTATTTAGGGCAGCACGCTATAGACATAGCTCTGTTCATAACCCTTATTACTTTTGTTTTCTTATGAATTCTTTTCTGCCTTATCAACACAAACCTTTAATTCCCCCTCACCTGTGACGTGCTGTTGATGCATGAGTCATCCTATCTGACCACGTGACTTGGATCAGCCAATCAACTTCGGGTCCGCCTGGATCAACCGGATCAACCAAATCTACCTTCTGGCGACCAGTTATATACCACTAAGGTGAGGTGAGGTGAATCCCCAAAACACTCCACCACCGCTCACCACAACACACGCTCTCCAACACAACACCCAAACAATATGACTGACACCCGCAACGCCACACTCGCAGACATTCCAGCTCCTTACTCACCCACGCCTGCGGAAGCGCACAACACTTCTGGGAGGTCACTCGAAAACATCGTCCCGACCGAGTATGGCGAAAACACGACATACACCACCCCAACCAAACCAGCTAACTCGCCACCACAAAACACCAAAAAACGCAAACTCGACACATCCACTCCACCTCCATCGCCAACACCCTCCCCGGCCGCCTTCCTCACCACCTTCGCCCTCTACTTCTTCTCAGCAGGCTCAGGCACCACTCTCTCACTAGAACTTTCGGCAGACAAAATAGGACTTTGGTTCAAAAGACAAAAAATAAATTACAACAATATTAAAAAAGCCAACAAAGGATACCAGATAATCTTCCCTAACCGAGAATCTTACAACGCAGCAAATAAAATAACTCAAATATTCCACGTCACGGTAATCAAACAAACACCTAATTGGCAACAATATACACGAGGCGTAATTAGGGTTAACCCCAGGGAAACAACTGAGGACTTACAATTATACTCTCTAGCAGTTAACATAAACCAAGACCAAAATCCTCAACCCCTCATCACCAGCACGCGCAGAATAACCTCAACTAGAAACGGAAAAACGGTCCCAACCTCCATTGTCATAATCAACTTTAAAAAAACCGCTAAATTCCCTGAAGCCCCCAAACACATATCCTTCGGAGCCCACACCAACTTAGAAGTCAAACCCTATATAAAGCAGGTTAAGCAATGTTCAAAGTGCCTCAAATACAACCACACTGCTTCCCAATGCACCTACCCTAAAACTAAATGTAAAAAATGTGCACAAACAGACTGCCCAGGCACATGCACACCCTGGTGCATCCACTGCAAATCCACCCAACACACCTCACTTTCAAACCAATGCCCACACAGACACACACTCACCCAGCAGGCCAACAAACACATAAACATAGAAACGGCTAAAATCCAAACACGAAAATTTGCTACACCTGCATCTAAACCACTCCTCCCTACACCACACCCAAACACCATCCCACAAACAAACACCACACCCATAACCGACAGCTCTGTCTGGGACCCCTACCGAGAAACCGCACCCACCTCACACACACAAGCAGCCACTCAACCAACCACGAACCCTCCCAAAACATCAACCCCGCATGCAAAACAAACCTCAAAATGACCACCACAACACGACCCTCATCCAAGCACCCTACAGCCCATATGGCAACAACGCTCTCCCACAAGCAAGCACAACAACAAAACACAAACACTAAGAAAACATCAGCTACACCCATCCCGCCAACACCTTCACAACCCTCCACATCACATGCCTCCCTCATGGAAACTCAACCATCTAAACCTAATCCAACCCATGACGAAGATTTCTCCACTACTGAGGAAACAATAGACACTACTCCAACTAAAACAAACCAAACTTCCCAACCAGCCAACACCCCAAACCTAAATAACCTCACCTTACTCCTAGCATATATGCATAGTCAAAACTCACCAAAAGCTAGTATGGAATCCTTCCACAAAGTAGCTTTCAATCTAAAATTAACCGATCTTCCCTTCTTCCTCTTTAACCTCCATCTAAAAGAACTCACCGAATAAAATAAAAACTAAAAACTAAATCACCAATCACCCGAAACCAATAATGGAAGGACTAAATATTTTTCAGTGGAACGCCAACGGACTCACCTCCCACGGCCATGAACTAAAAACTAAATTTAAACTAAATAAAGGCCCTCACATTGCTTGTATACAGGAAACCAAATTCTCAAAAAAATCGAAATTCACACTACCTAACTACAACTCAGTTAGAACTGACAGAGCTAAACCGAAAACAAGAAGAGCCGCAGGAGGACTAATCATATTTATCAGGGAAGATATAAATTACGAAGAAATAAAAATAGACACGCCAAACCTAGAAGCCAACGGCATTAAAATCACATTAAATAACCGAAACATAAACATCATAAATATTTACCACTGGGCGGAACAAAAAGTCCAACCTGAGGATCTAAACAAACTACTCAAAATAAGCGATAAATCTACTATATTCCTAGGAGACTTTAACGCTCACCATCCTACATGGAGCATAGATGATAAAATAGATAATCATGGCAAATTAATCTCCGAATGGATAGAAACAAACGACCTAGTACTCCTTAATAGCAACCAACCCACGAGGTACGATAAGATAAACCAAAAAATGTCGGCTATCGACCTAACCATATGCACCGCAGATCTAGCCCAAAGCACTCAATGGGAAGTGCACGACGTCCCGCTAGGTAGCGACCACTTCCCCATAAACATAACCATAGGAAATACAAACGTACCAATCCAAACAGAAAACCAAGAACCAAAATTCCATTACAATAAAGCTAACTGGGACCAATTCCAAGATATCTGCAACGAAGCTAACTTAAACGAAATAGACAATAATGATCCAGAAACCTATTGTAAAAACCTAACAGACTATATAATAAACGCAGCCAAAACCTCCATCCCCTTCAAAACATCTAAGACAGGCAAACCGACGGTACCATGGTGGAATGAGGAAATAGAACAGACCAGACGAAAACGTAAATCAGCCTTCAATAAAGCAAAACGCGACTGCAAATATTTAAACATAGCCCACGAACTAAACCACCAGGTTCAAAAACTAGTCCAAATAGCCAAAAGTAGAGACTGGAAAAAATTCTGCGAAGGTATAAATAACCGTACAGATGCCAGAACGGTCTGGCGCAAAATCCACGCCATTAGAGGCTTAAAACGACATAAAAAAACCCCTAACATTAACAACTCAACCAACCCCGCCCAAAAAGCAAATAATCTCGCCAACCACTTTTCGGCCGTTAGCAGTAACAGCAACTTCAGCCAAAAATTCCAAGATAAACTTAAAACAGAAAACAAACCCACAAAAGAACCAAACAATAACAATCTAGAAATAAATCAACCCTACACAATGGAGGAGCTCCTCTACGTAATCCAAAACAGGAAAAAGGGCACAGCCCCAGGATTAGACCTAACCTCTTACCAAATAATTAAAAAACTCCCCCTAAAACTACTCCAGGCACTACTCAAACTATACAATCTCATCTACCTAAACGGACAGGTTCCTACTCCCTGGAAACAGGCCCTAGTCATACCAATCCCTAAACCTAATAAACCAGCTAATCAAGCTAACTCATATAGACCAATATCCCTAACTTCAAACTTATGTAAAGTAATGGAATCAATGGCTAAAAATAGATTACAACATTACCTAACCCAAAATAAAATCATAAACCCAGATCAAAGCGGTTTCACTCCTGGTCGCTCAACCCTAGATAACCTCGCCCGACTAGAACAAGATATTAAGACAGGACAACTAAATAAACAATATACCACAGGCATCTTCTTAGACTTCTCTAAAGCTTTCGACATGGTATGGCACGATGGGCTAATACAAAAACTTAAAAAATAGGACTCAAAGGTCAGATAATAAACTACATCCAGGACTTCTTAAACAATCGTAAAATAACCTGGGTATAGACCAAACTCTATCGGACCAATGTCCCCTAGAAAATGGCACTCCACAGGGCAGTATCCTCAGCCCCACCCTCTTCAATATAATGATAAACGATCTATTCGAGGGTCTATCCCCTAAAGTAAACACATCAAAATTCGCGGATGATGGAGCCATCTGGATCCGCACTAAAAGCATGAAAATGGCCAAAAATCTACTCCAAAAATCTCTTAATAAAATACAACAATGGGCTGACAAATGGGGCTTCTCCCTTAACACAGAAAAAACAACAGGAATAGTATTCAAACATAAAAACATGAAACCCGCCTCCCCAATCCTCCAGCTAAACAATCAAACTATCAAATTTCAAAAACAAACCAAATTCTTAGGACTTATTTTCGATGAACATCTCACCTGGGATGCTCACATCCAAAGCCTAACAACTAAATGCAGTAAAGACCTAAACACCCTAAGATGCCTAACTGGCTCTAACTGGGGAGCCTCCAAAGATACTCTCCTCTCTCTCTACATATCCCTAATTAGATCAAAACTAGACTACGGCTGCGCCATATACAACACCCTAAACAACTCTCTATCTAAAAAACTTGACTCAATACAATATCAGGCTCTCAAACTAATTACACGCACCCAACATGGCACCTCCTACACCTCACTTCAGGCCTTAACAGGAGAAATGCCACTAAGTCTACGCAGGGAACAGCTAAGCTTAAATTTCTGGGCCACGTCCCAATCAAACCCTCTCATCCAAAACTTAATAAACCAAAACATCAGCCCCCAAAACCAAGCTCTAGCTCGTAAACACCCCTTACTTACCCCAATATCCCAAAGAATAACAAACTACCTAAATGAACACCAAATTAAAAATCTTAAACAAAACTGCAAACAATCAAATATCTTCACCCCTAAACTTAAAATACCCAAAATAGACACAACACTAGCTAGCCAAATAAATAAACAAACCGACCCAAACATAGCTAAAACTACCACACTAGCATACATACACAAAAATTGGCCAAATTGGTGTCACATTTACACGGACGGATCCTCAGATCCGACCTCCAAACACACGGGTTTCGGAGTCCATACCACACAACCAACTAAAACCACACAATCCTTCCGACTCCCAAATAACCAATCAATATTCACGGCCGAACTAATGGGCATGGCCTCAGCCCTCCACAATCAAGAATCCAAAAACCACCAAAAAATCCTAATACTTACTGACTCCCTAAGTGGACTACAAGCCCTCCAAAACAAAAATACCAAAAACCGACCTAAATTAATAAATCAAATACTTAAAAGCTCCAACGACCTAACAAAAGCAGGCAAACAAATAACCTTCTTGTGGATACCCGCCCACGTAGGAATATACGGTAATGAAAACGCCGATAAAGCAGCTAAACTATCACTCAAAATCCCAGAAATAAGCTTAAACTTACCCATCTCAAAATCAGAAATTAAAAGTGTAAACAAACAAAAAATCACAAAAAAATGGCATAACCTATATCTAAACTCAAATAGCCAAATCAAAAGAGTGCTCAGCAAACCACTAACCAAACCAAAAATTCTCCATCCATCAAAAAAAATCGACAGAGTAATCACTAAACTCCAAACAGGACACACCAACCTAAATAACCACCTAAAAAAACTTAAAAAACACACTACAGGTAACTGCCCACACTGCAAACAACCAGAAACCCCAGAACACGCACTCATCCACTGCACACACTACCTAACACATCGAACCGCATTACAAACCACCCTCAATCTAAACAAGGCTCTCACTCTAGAAGCAATACTAAACCCACAAAATAAACTAGAAAACTTCAAGGCCTTAGGCGTATTCTTAATAAAAACGGAACTAATAAAACGCATCTAAAACCATAATAACCTACCAAATCAAAATCACATAAACAAACCATACCCAGCTCCCTTAGTTCTCCTCCCCAACCCCATCGGCATCTATTCCAAATCTCAAAATTCCCAAATTCTATATAAGCAACCCCTAAAGCCCCCTCTTGGGTTGCACAGACCACCCTCGCCCCTCTCGGAAACACATTAAATGGCCTGGCCGGGCCCGTGTGCGAAATACGCATCAGTCGGAAAGCGCACGTTAAATCTCCAAAGTAAGTAAGTAAGTAAGTAAGTAAGTAAGTAAGTAAGTCAGTAAGTAAGTAAGTAAGTAAGTAAGTAAGTAAGTAAGTAAGTAAGTAAGTAAGTAAGTAAGTAAGTAAGTAAGTAAGTAAGTAAGTAAGTAAGTAAGGTGAGGTGAAATTCAGTTGTGTCACAGGTCCCGTACTGTACACAACCCTCCGAGCCTACCAAGCTCGGTTCGCTCACCAGCTTAAACTGCACGGTTGTCAATCACCCAGGCCCCTGGGACTGACAAATATGAACTTGGAAATGGAGATGGCGGACTTATGTCCAGAAATTACAATTGTTGAGAGTTCGCCCAACTCTCAAGAGAACCAGCCCAGTTCTCGAATGGGTCAGCCCAACCCAAATGAAGGGAATCCCTTCACTCTGGTCACCAGGAAAACTGCCAAAAAAACAGCCAACTTGACTTATAGTCAAGCCGCGCTAAATGTCCCTGACCGTTTTCAGGACAGATTCACGTTCTCAGGAACTAAAAACAAAGAAAATATCGATTATAGTGCCCTATGGGCTCAAGGCATGCTTAAACGCAAACAGCCTCAATCTAGCCCACCTAAGGCTAAAATGGTACAGAAAAGACAAAAAATGGTCTCATCAGAATCAAAGACACAGCAAAATAGAAGACCACAAACCAAATGGGAAAAAGTAGTCTTTAGCGCAGACTTCTCCCAAGATCTTATAAGATCCTCTGAGCTCAAGATATTGCCAAAGAGCTGAAGCACAAAAATATTATTCGAATAAATAAGTGTGGAAGAGGGTATGTTGTTGTCGGGGACAACCTCACAGAGTCAATTGATATGCCCAAAAGCATAAACGGGATCAAACTAAAATGGGATACCCCAAAGTGGCTTAGCAATGTCAGATGTGCGGTACATCTTGACAAAAAAATTAATGACGACGAGCTTTATCAAATTGTCTGTCAAGCTCAAAAGAAAGTCACCCAGGCGTGGTGGACAGAGACTCTGGCTGACTGACTGATATAAAAGATTTAACGTGCGCTTTCCGACTACAGCGTATTTCGCACACGGGCCTGGTCGGACCATTTAGTGTATTCCGAGAAGGGTGAAAGTGGTGTGTGCAACCCAAGAGGGGGCTTTTAGGGGTTGCTTATATTGATTTTTTGAAATTTTTAAATTTGGAATAAATGCCGAGGTGGGTGGAGGAGGGAACTAAGGGAGCCGGGTGAGGTGGGTGTTTGTATGTTTATTGGATTTTGAATTGGTAGATTAATTAATTTTTAGATGCGCTTAATTAGGTCTGTTTTGATTAGGAATACGCCTAGGGCCTTGAAATTTTCTAGTTTATTTTGAGGGTTTAGTATTTCATCTAGAGTAGGAACTTTATTTAGATTGAGGGCGGTTTGTAGTGTGGTTCTGTGTGTTTGATAGTGGGTGCAGTGAATGAGTGCGTGTTCTGTGGTTTCGGGCTGTTTGCAGTGTGGGCAGTTGCCTGTAGTGTGTCTTTTAAGTTGTTTTAGGTGGTTATTTAGGTTGGTGTGTCCTGTTTGGAGTTTTGTAATTAATCTGTCAATTTTTTTAGAGGGGTGTAGGATTTTAGGTTTGGCTAGTGGTTTTCTGAGCACTTTTTGATTTGGCTATTTGAGTTTTGATATTGATTATGCCATTTTTTGGTTATTTTTTGTTTGTTTACACTTTTAATTTCTGATTTTGAGATGGGTAGGTTTAGGCTTATTTCTGGTATTTTGAGAGATAATTTAGCTGCTTTATCGGCGCTTTCATTGCCGTAAATTCCTACGTGGGCGGGGATCCACAAGAAGGTTATTTGTTTGCCTGCTTTTGTTAGGTCGTTGGAGCTTTTAAGTATTTGGTTTATTAATTTAGGTCGTTTTTTGGTATTTTTGTTTTGTAGTCCACTAAGGGAGTCAGTGAGAATTAGGATTTTTTTGTTGTTTTTAGATTGTTGGTTATGCAGGGCTGAGGCCATGCCCATAAGTTCGGCCGTGAATATAGATTGGTTGTTAGGGAGTCGGTAAGATTGTGTGGATATAACTGGTTGTGTGGTATGGACTCCGAAGCCTGTGTGGTTGGAGATCGGGTCTGAAGATCCGTCAGTGTATATGTGACACCAATTTGGCCAATTTTCGTGTATGTATGCAAGTGTGGTGGTTTTAGCTATGTTTGGGTCGGTTTGTTTATTTATTTGGTTAGCTAGCGTTGTGTCTATTTTGGGTATTTTGAGTTTAGGGGTGAAGATATTTGATTTTTTGCAGTTTTGTTTAAGATTTTGAGTTTGGTGTTCATTGAGGTAGTTAGTTATTCTTTGGGATATTGGGGTGAGTAAGGGGTGTTTGCGAGCTAGAGCTTGGTTTCTTGGGCTAATGTTTTGGTTAATTAGGTTTTGGATGAGAGGGTTTGTTTGGGACGCGGCCCAGAAGTTAAGGCTTAGATGTTCCCTGCGTAGATTTAGTGGCATTTCTCCTGTAAGGGCCTGAAGTGAGGTGTAGGAGGTGCCATGTTGAGTGCGTGTAATTAGTTTGAGAGCCTGATATTGTATTGAGTCAAGTTTTTTAGAAAGAGAGTTGTTTAGGGTATTGTATATGGCACAGCCGTAGTCTAGTTTTGATCTAATTAGTGTTGTATATAGTGAGAGGAGGGTATCTTTGGAGGCTCCCCAGTTAGAGCCGGTGAGACATCTTAATGTGTTAAGGTCTTTGCTGCATCTAGTTTTTAGGTTTTGGACGTGAGCCTCCCAGGTGAGGTGTTGATCGAAAATAAGTCCTAAGAATTTGGTTTGTTTTTGGAATTTGATTGTTTGGTTGTTTAGCTGGAGGATTGGGTAGGCAGGTTTCATGTTTTTATGTTTGAATACTACTCCTGTTGTTTTATCTGAGTTAAGGGAGAAGCCCCATTTGTCTGCCCATTGTTGTATTTTATTTAGAGATTTTTGGATTAAGTTTTCTGCCATTTTAATGCTTTTAGTGCGGATCCATAGGGCTCCGTCATCCGCGAATTTTGAAGTGTTTAGTTTAGGGGATAATCCCTCGAATAGATCATTTATCATTATATTGAAGAGGGTTGGGCTGAGGATGCTGCCCTGGGGAGTGCCATTTTCTAAGGGACACTGGTCCGATAGTGTATGGTCTATACCCACGGTAATTTTGCGATTGTTTAGGAAATCTTGGATGAAGTTTATTATTTGACCTTTTAGTCCTATTTTTTTTAGTTTTTGTATTAGCCCGTGGTGCCATACCATATCGAAAGCTTTAGAGAAGTCGAGGAATATGCCTATGGTGTATTGCTTGTTTAGCTGTCCTGTTTTTATATCCTGTTCTAGTCGGGCAAGGTTATCGAGAGTTGATCGGCCAGGAGTGAAGCCGCTTTGGTCAGGATTTATGATGTTGTTTTGGTCTAGGTAGTGCTGTAGCCTATTTTTAGTCATAAGTTCCATTATTTTGCAGAGATTTGAGGTTAAGGAGATGGGCCTATAGGAGTTTGCCTGATCTGCTGGTTTATTTGGTTTAGGTATTGGGATTACTAGAGCTTCCTTCCATGAGGATGGGACCTGTCCGTTTAGGTAGACTAGGTTGTATAGTTTAAGTAAAGTTTGGAGTAGTTTGGTAGGTAAGTGTTTGATTATTTGGTAAGAGGTGAGGTCTAGGCCAGGGGCTGTTCCTTTTTTTCTATTGTTTAGTACGTGATTTAGTTCTTCTATGGTGTAAGGTTGATTTATTTCTAGGTTGTCTTGTCTGTTTTCTTTGGAGAATTTGGTTTCTTTATTTAGTTTATCTTGGAATTTCTTACTGAAGTTACTGTTGCTGCTAACTTTAGAGAAGTGTTTGGCTAGGTTGTTGGCCTTTTGGGTGGGGTTAGTTGAGTTGTTTATATTGGGGCTTTTTTTGTGCCGTTTGATGCCTCGGATGGCGTGAATTATGCGCCACACCTTCCTAGCGTCGGTGTGGTGATTTAGCTCCTCACAGAATTTTTTCCAGTTTTTGGTTTTAGCAGTTTTAACTAGGTTTTGCACTTGGTGGTTAAGTTCATGAGCTGTTTTGAGATGAGAGGGGTCTCGTTTAGCTCTGTTGAAAGCTGATTTGCGTTTTAGTCTAGTTAGCTCTATTTCCTCATTCCACCAAGGGACAGTGGGTTTTCCTGGGTTGGATGATTTGAAGGGGATTGCGGATTTGGCTGCGTTGATTATGAAGTTAGTTAGGTTTTGACAGAATGTTTCGGGGTCTGTTGTTTCTAAATCGTTTAGATTAGCTTCGTTGCATAATTCTTGGAATTGGTCCCAGTTGGCGTTTTTGTACTGAAATTTAGGTTCCTGTTTAGGGGTTTGATTTGGTATTTTTATATTTCCTAGGGTTATATTTATGGGAAAGTGGTCGCTGCCTAGAGGTACTGGGTGGACGTCCCACATCAGACTTTGTGCTAAGTCTGGCGTACACATTGTTAAGTCGATAGCCGACATGGTGTGGTGGGTTTTGTCGTATCTAGTTGGTTGGTTATTGTTTAATAGTATTAGGTCATTTTTTTCGATCCACTCTGATATTAGTTGTCCATGGTTGTCTAGTTTATCTGCAATGCCCCAGGTAGGATGATGGGCATTGAAGTCTCCTAGGAAGATGGTTGATTTATTTCCTAATTGGTAAAGGACATCTAGGTCTGTATCTTTAATTGGTTTTAGTGTTGAGTGATAGATGTTAATGATTTTTATTTTTTGGTTATTGATGGTGACTTGGATTCCATTAGCTTCTAGATTAGGAGTGTTTACTTTAACTTCCTCGTAGTTAATATCCTCTCTAACGTAGATGATTAGACCTCCTCCTGTTCTGCCTGGCATGGTTTTGGACCTGTCGGTTCTCACTGCGTTATAATTTGGTAGGTTGAATTTAGTTTTATGTGAGAATTTGGTTTCTTGAATACAAGCTACATGGGGACCTTTATCTATTTTGAATTTAGCTTTGAGTTCAGAACCATGGCCGGCGAGGCCATTGGCATTCCATTGAATGCCATGGAACGATATATGTAGAGCGGGTTACATCCCATTAGTAAGACATCCCATTAGTGAGACACCCATTGTAAGACAGTGGAGTAGGTGGGATTAATTAAACAAACACAGCCAGTCTACCCACTTAACAATGGTCACAGCCCATGATTAGCGGATTAATTAATAAGAGTAGGCCATTAATTCTGTTTGTACGTCTAGCTGGATCAAATCCATCTTATATGGTCTACAAGACAACCTGTATGGAAAAAAAAGACATAGAAGAAATACACATTACACAATCAGTAAGCTAGCAGTGTCGTTAAATTACATTTAGCGCGCAACAACGAGCTAGTCATGTCACCCTGCATTGACTATAACGCTGAAGGCAGACGGATCTCGAATCACCCGCGCTGCGTACTATTGTGAACCATTTGTAAAGAATTATTCAGCCACGTCCCGACTTGCATAGTTGATGTTTCAATGCTAGCGTTTCCATTTAACGCGATGACAAATAAGAATTTTAACCGTGTAACATGATGTGCACAGTTTTACTTCAGAACGTGCTATTTTGAAAATAGATAGAAAACTGATAAGTACATGTACCAGTGTGACGACACGAAGCTAGGTTTGTTGGGAAAGTGATGGAAGCAATCTATAGGACATTTTCATGTTTACAATAATTCGAAGAGAGAACAGAGTTTATCATGGAAAATTGTTTGACGAGAGAAATGTTTTATTGGAAACATATGTCGAAGCAGGTTTATTCATAGCTTAATGTATAGCAGAGACCGACCGCCCATAACAATGTCAACAAACCCCGGCGTAACAATTAATGTCAACATACCAGCCTCGCCTGAAGCTTCCCATTCATAAATTGTGTGACCAGTGTCCCGTATTTATGATATGTTAGGGAAGATGTGTTGTACATTTGTTATTTTATAAGGGAGTTATTTCAGAGAGGAGATATATATATATATATATATATGGGCATTCCCCTCATTAAACCTTTCTTTCGTTGGTGTCTATTAAACGTATCCGGTATTTAATACATTTGTAATGATGTAGGAAAGTATGTGCGTGTAGATGTTGTTACTATATCCGAACACGAATGTATGACACCTTTCAATAGATCAATTACGGTTCTAACCACGACACGCAACAGACAATTGTTTATTTACGTGTCACTTCTGTAAAACATACTACATACATATATACATAGAACATAGATAAAAGTACAGAACCACTCAATATGAGTTATGAGAGACGAGGTAACATAAAAAAAAAATACAAGTAGAATTTATAAGTGGTAAAATATATCACGAAGGTAAATCTAAGCATTATATAAAATATTCTTGCGTTTTTCAAGTAAAAGTTTGCAGGTTTTGGCCGTTAGAAACAACAAATCATCATTGGACATAATAAAAGAGAACTTATCAACATCAGATAAAACTTGAAAAGTATCACAGAGATTCGCACATATAGTTAAAAGGCTATCAGTAATGTTTTTATATAAAGGACAATGAAATAAAACATGGCTTTCATCCTCCACGCATTCATGACAGTTAAAACACACCCGTTCATTCAATGGTATATTATTGTAGCGACCTGTCTCAACACGGAGCGGGGCAACACCACAGCGGAATAGAACTATAGCACGGCGGTGAGACCGGGGTAGGGGAAACTACAAATACCGTTCAACTTCAAAACTTGTCTTAAAATGTCGATAAAGTCGGAGCTTGTTCTTTCCTGTTCCATGTCTACTTTTCTCCTGTCTGACTGACTTACTCCATTCCTGTATGAGGTTCTGCTTTATCTTCTCTCCAACCGTACTCGTTAAAAAGTGTATATAAAAAGTGTTTCCAATAGGGATAAAATGGTCTAACTGTAAACTTCGTAGTTTCTTGTGGACACGGAGATTCCAGTAACGTGTGCCTAATGACGCCGCTGAGTTTGCCCACTTGAACACTTTAAATATAAGTCTGTCCGGATTCACGTGCATAATCGCTTGTAATACCTTACTACACTTCTCCATAGCCGTACAACCGGTGGCTCCCATCCCATGTCCCCTGATACAGCGCTGTTTGGGGTTGACTTCCTCACTCCCATAAAATACTTCATGGCCCTGTTATATACGGTGCTGATAGCTGGAATGTGATGAGCTCCCCATATCACAGCTCCATAGTCTGTTGTTGCCCACACCATGGAGTCATACAGCTTGGTAAATGTTTTGTACTCCCTCCTAGAATCTTGCTCTTTGATATGAGAAGTCCCAGAGCACGACTTGCAGCACTTGCCACGGCATTCCCCATCCGAGTGTAGTCCAGATGTTCTGTTAGTAACAGCCCGAGGTAACAGTAACTCTCCACTATTTCAAAATTAATGCCTCTACACTGCAATAAACTATTCGTTCTTGTCACTGCCTGGCTCCGGAAATGCACAATCTTCGATTTGTTGGGATTAATTGACATCTTGTTTGTCGTACACCACTGCCCAAGCCCGTTAAGAAGTATATTTAAGTCTTGTTCACTCTCAGCCAGAAGAATAATGTCGTCAGCGTAAGCCAGAACACAAATGCATTCATCGTCAACAGTTACACCAACTTCTAAGGCATTCAGCGTAGTTATGAGGTCATTGATGTACAGGTTGAATAACAGTGGAGAAAGTAGGCATCCCTGGCGTAGACCACTCTTGACGTTAAACCAAGACGTAAACGACCCGTTTATCCGCATACAAGCCTGAACATTCCGATACAGTGAGACAATAGCATTAAACATATTCCCCCGGATCCCGATGTCACTCAATTTACTAAATAGAATACCTCGATCAATACAATCGTAAGCGTTCTTGAAGTCCACGAAAGCAGCAAAGGTTTGTTTCCCCATACTCTTACGAGTCTCTATTATGGATGTCTCAGTAGAAATGTGCTCTGTAGTTGATCGTCCTCTTCTAAAACCGTTTTATTCATCACATAAAATATTAGCCCCTTCCACATGTTCTGTCAATCTATTGCTTAAAACTCCACAATACAATTTATAAGATGAGTTGGCAAGCGTTATGCCTCTATATGAGAGTGGATTACGTGGGTCATCTGTTGCTGATATGGGGTTAATGATTCCTTTTGACCAGTCGGTTGGAACTTTACCAGTAAGAAAACACAAGTTAAAAGTTCTGTATAAAAACTTAAGACTTTCTTCATTTTTCAAAACGTCCACAGGTATACCATCATTTCCGGAGCCTTAGCTTTCTTTGCTTGCATCATGACATGGTGTATCTCCTGTAGCTTTATTTCCTTATTAAGATGGGGGTTAATGTCAGTGACGTCACTTTGGTGCACAACTTCCTCCTCGGTGCTGCTAGAGTTAGTGTTGAGAAGTGCGCAGTACGCTTGTGTCCATGTGTTTAACACAGCCTCTCTGTCTCTTACAACCCTTCCATCCTCTGTAACTACTTCGATAGGAATCTGTTTCCTTCTTTCATTCCCAACCCCAACTCTTCCAATCTTTTTCCAAAACTCTCTTGTCCCCGATCACACATGTCCTCTATCTCTCTAATAGTCTTGTTTCTGTATTCACGTTTAGCACGTTTAACCGCTTTATCAAACACTGAACGTTTCTGCACGTATATGGCTTTCAGACTAACACGTCTTGGACCACGGGATTTACACCAAGTGCGTTCCGCTCTACGGTCTCCTCCCATTAGTAAGACAGCCCAGTTGTGAGACACCTTAAAACTTAAAACAATCTCATACCTGGTTGCACATGATAATCAGGTAATAAACACCTATCGTGAAAATGGACTTGTCTTATTATAGACAAAAGAAATGACTCAAGATGCTTGATACCCTCTTTTACATTATTTCATTCAACATTTTAATTCATTCATCCCTGAAATCCATTGTTTTAACATATTCGCCTCTTAGAGTTCAGTTAAAGTTAATATCACAGTTCACATCACAGTTCACATCGAGGTTGTCACACTGACACAACCTTAATCCATCTTCAGAAGTTTGCCAACAGCATCCAAGAACTGGAGTGGTGTCTTGACACCCTGGGATAGCTGATCCTTCAGTCTGGAAAGTCGATTGTCAATCTCCTTGTACACACGCTTTCTTGCTGGTGGAGCTGCACCTAGGTCTAACTGAGATAACTTGGTCTTCTCAGATTTCTAAATCTTCTTGATGATCTCGATGAACCTGTAGAGATTAGGATGACGATGATACAGTGATGCATTGAGGCGACTGTGGAAACCGTCCAGGTTGTTGTTGGTCCTTGGGCCGAATGTCTAGTGATGGTTCCACAGCAAAAGAGGGAATCTGGCTTCATAATCCACCCAGTTTGTGACTATGTAGTCGTTGAATTCGTCAGCATTCGGTACATCGGGAGACTGGTTCGTGGAGTCAATCCATGCATCCTGAACCTGTTGAAGAGGCAGCAGAGGCAAGGCAGCAGCTCGTCGGATCCACTGGAAGAAACACCCCGAAACACGCCGACTGAGCTGAAGGAGGGAAATATAGCTGGTGGGTGCTTGTGTACAGTGAAATTTCTAACAAAATTTCCAACTGTTGTACATTTGCCAATGCAGGTCTTAACGGTACATCGCCAATGAGTACCAGTTTGTCTTACTTTGTTTTGTAGTGGAGATATCCCTGAAAGAGGACCTGGAGAGTACCTCTTTGACTGCTAATGAACTCAACCTGCGGCAAACCTGCCATGATTGTGCATGAATTGTTCACAGACTAGGGGGAATTTATATGTGTAATAAGTAAGTTTTAACAAAACATGCATCTCAACTTTTTGAGTAAGCTCCTACAAGCTCCTAACTCATTTATTTCCTGAGAATATTCAAACAGAATTAATGGCCTACTCTTATTAATTAATCCGCTAATCAATGGCTGTGACCATTGTTAAGTGGGTAGACTGGCTGTGTTTGTTTAATTAATCCCACCTACTCCACTGTCTTACAATGGGTGTCTCACTAATGGGATGTCTTACTAATGGGATGTAACCCGCTTTACATATATCGTTCCATAGCTCAGCCAGAGTCTCTGTCCACCACGCCTTCTTCGTTTTTTTCCGTTTAGAGTTTACATAGGAAGATAAAACACGCTTCGTTGGAAGTACATTGTACATTTCACTTAAAACAGTTTCTTGAAATAGGTTAAAAGTATTGTCTATGTCACACTGTTCTTGATTAGATGATTCCAGCACTGATATGTGACGTGAGTTGTCAAGCAGGCTCAATTCAAACTGGGCTGACGGGTACGGTCTGTCTATTTAGGGCAGCACGCTATACACATAGCTCTGTTCATAACCCTAATTACTTTTGTTTTCTTATGAATTCTTTTCTGCCTTATAAACACAAACCTTTAATTCCCCCTCACCTGTGACGTGCTGTTGATGCATGAGTCATCCTATCTGACCACGTGACTTGGATCAGCCAATCAACTTCGGGTCCGCCTGGATCAACCGGATCAACCAAATCTACCTTCTGGCGACCAGTTATATACCACTGAGGTGAGGTGAGGTGAAATTCAGTTGTGCCACAGGTCCCGTACTGTACACAACCCTCCGAGCCTACCAAGCTCGGTTCGCTCACCAGCTTAAACTGCACGGTTGTCAATCACCCAGGCCCCTGGGACTGACAAATATGAACTTGGAAATGGAGATGGCGGACTTATGTCCATAAGTTACAATTGTTGAGAGTTCGCCCAACTCTCAAGAGAACCAGCCCAGTTCTCGAATGGGTCAGCCCAACCCAAATGAAGGGAATCCCTTCACTCTGGTCACCAGAAAAACTGCCAAAAAAACAGCCAACTTGACTTATAGTCAAGCCGCGCTAAATGTCCCTGACCGTTTTCAGGACAGATTCACGTTCTCAGGAACTAAAAACAAAGAAAATATCGATTATAGTGCCCTATGGGCTCAAGGCATGCTTAAACGCAAACAGCCTCAATCTAGCCCACCTAAGGCTAAAATGGTACAGAAAAGACAAAAAATGGTCTCATCAGAATCAAAGACACAGCAAAATAGAAGACCACAAACCAAATGGAAAAATGTAGTCTTTAGCGCAGACTTCTCCCAAGATCTTAATAAGATCCTAACAGCTCAAGATATTGCCAAAGAGCTGAAGCACAAAAATATTATTTGAATAAATAAGTGTGGAAGAGGGTATGTTGTTGTCGGGGACAACCTCACAGAGTCAATTGATATGCCCAAAAGCATAAACGGGATCAAACTAAAATGGGATACCCCAAAGTGGCTTAGCAATGTCAGATGTGCGGTACATCTTGACAAAAAAATTAATGACGACGAGCTTTATCAAATTGTCTGTCAAGCTCAAAAGAAAGTCACCCAACCTACATTCCTGTCGGCATTCAGGATCAAATCAATGGGCACAAACAACACACGAGTAGTGATACTCACATTACTTGGACAGTCAGTCCCCGGCCACCTTAATCTAGGTGGTAAGGACATAGAAACAATGCCATACAGGAAAAGGCCAACCCAATGCACAAACTGTATGCTCTATGGACATACGAAAACATCATGTAACCAGCCATCCAAGTGCAAAAACTGTTCCCGAGTTTCTTGCAAAGAAAACTGCAACACATGGTGTACAAACTGCAGGAAAGAGGGTCATTGATCCTTGGCGCCGAAATGTCCTAAACGCTTGCTCATCAGCAAACGTATAAATAAAATACCTACTCAGCAATCTGAATCCAAATCTATTCAACCCAATGAGGTCGAAAAAACCCAAGCGACTACTGATCACTCTACTGAGCAAACAATCGAATCTGTGAGCACTGAGCAAACAATCGAATCTGTGAGCACTGATCCGCCTGCTCACAGGCACAAAGCCACTGCAAAACGCAAGGGGAAAAAGACCCAAGCTCCCCAATCAAACCCCATGCCTTCTAATCCTCAAACTGAGGAACACAGCAAACGAATCAGTCAGGCTCAGAAAACACCAGCTCATGGTAAACAAAAGACTCAGAACACAAACAAAGTTGTAGAGTTCATTGCAACGGCATTGATCCAAATTACAAGCAGAAAAATGAGTGTCAAAGCCAAAGCCACCTGTATCCTCAAACTGGCTTCCAAAATAATGAAATACAAAGGAACAAAGAAACAGTTCCTAAATAGGGTATGCCCTAAAACTCAATAAGCGCTCATGTATAAATTATCATGGACTTGCTTTTACTACAGTGGAACGCAAATGGCCTTAAGAGCCACGGCAATGAACTGACTGCACTCGTCAAAAAAAAGGTGATCAAGCCTCATGTCATTCTAATACAGGAGACTAAATTTAGTGAAAAAGCCAAATTCACACTACCTGGGTACACCCAATATAGAAAAGACAGAAAAAGACTTATGCCTGGCAACAAGGGAGGAGGACTAATCACCCTTGTCCACGACAGCTGTACCTCCAAGAATATTGAAGCAAACGTAGGAAACCTTGAAACCCAAGCAATCTCCCTAAAACTGGCAAATGGCAACGAATTACGCATAGCTAACATATATCACAGGGTTACCCATGAAACGAACATGGAAGAGTTAACAAGACTAGCTCAAATAGTAGGCAAAAATGGGATAATCCTTGGTGACTTTAATGCCCACTGCCCTCTTTGGGAAGACAGGAATGATTCATGCAAATACGGCAAAATGGTAGAGAAATGGGTTGAGGACGACAATCTCATAACTCTGAACAACGGCAGTCACACACGTTATGACCAAGTCCACAACACGTGGAGTTCAATTGATCTTACAATTGCCACCAAACACCTCGCCTCACATTGCCAATGGCAAGTCCATGACGACACTTGGGGAAGCGATCACCTTCCTATACTCACCTACATAGGTAGCCCACCACAATTAGAGGAACAGCCCGATCCTCAGCCCACATGGGACTATGCAAAGGCTGAGTGGCCTAAATTCAGGAAGGAATGTTTATCATTCAAGTCCTCAGAAATTGCCTCGGATGATCCTGACCTTTTTTGCCAAAATCTCACCTCAGCAATTATTGCCGTAGCTGAAAAATCAATTCCAAAAAAAGACCACAAAACTGGCAAAACGCCGGTACCGTGGTGGAACAGGGAAATAGCAAAAGCTAGGAGAGTGAGAAAGAAAGCCCTAAATAGGTCAAAAAGGGATAAATCAGCCTTTGCCCAAGTCCGAGCAGCCAGGACGACAGTAAGACAACTCATAAACGATTCTAAAAAAGAGTCATGGCAGACATTCTGCAAATCCCTTAATGAGAAAACAAATGCTAAAACAGTCTGGAGCAAAATACACGCAATCAGGGGTAAGCGGAAACCCACAAAAATTCCCAAGTTAGCCAACGCCCATACAGTCAAAGAAAAGGCCAACATTCTAGCTGAGCACTTCTCATCTGTCAGCAGCAACACAAATTGCAGCGAAGAATTCAAACAGGAAAAAATGCTTATGCCTAAGATCTCAAAACGGCCGCAAAGCACGCATCTGGTATACAATATACCATTTACGGTGACAGAGTTTGATGATGCGATACAACATAGAAAAGGCACAATCAGCTACGAGATATTGAAAAACCTACCTGATCAAACCAAAGGCTTACTCACTGAGTTGTATAACACGATATGGTCCAAAGGAGAAGTCCCAAAAGCATGGAAACATGCTGCGGTTATCCCGCTGCTAAAGCAAGGGAAAGAAGAAGCCCTACCAAACTCTTATCGACCGATCTCACTCACCTCAAACATGTGCAAAGCCATGGAAGCCATGGTTACAAAAAGGCTCATGCATCATCTTGAAACTGGCAATCACATAAAACCTGACCAAAGTGGCTTCAGGAAGGGACACTCGTGTCTAGATCATATTCTAAGACTGGAAAATGAAATAAAAAAAGCCCAATTAAACAGACAATACCTAGCCGCAGTATTTCTGGACTTCAGCAAAGCCTTCGATATGGTATGGCATGACGGACTCCTCTCAAAACTATCACAAAATGGAGTTGAAGGGAACATGGCAAACTTCATAGACAGCTTCCTGCAAGACAGGTCGCTATCAGTTAAAATAGGGAACAATCCTATGGCACTGGACAATGGCACGCCACAAGGCAGCATCATAAGCCCAACCCTGTTTAATATCATGATCAATGATCTTTTTGACCATGTCAACTCTCCTACCCAAACTTCTAAGTTCGCTGATGACGGAGCAATATGGGTAAAGCACAGAGATATCTCACAAATCAGAAAAAAACTCCAGTCAGCCCTGGACGGAGTAGATCAATGGTGCAATAAATGGGGATTCACCCTTTCAAGTGAAAAAACGGTTGGAGTTCTATTCAAACGCCGGGGGAAAGATGCTATGATACCCCGTGTCTCCATAAAAGGCAAACCTATCAAATTCGAAAAATCTGCAATATTTCTTGGAGTTATCCTTGATCAACACCTCACTTGGCGCAAGCATATAGAATATGTGGAAAACAGATGTCAAAAAGACCTGAACGTATTACGGGCAATTTCAGGCACATCTTTGGGCACATCGAGGGACACTCAGCTGGACCTCTACAAAGCTCTTATCAGATTAAAAATTGACTATGGTTGTGAGGCTTTTCACTCAGCATCAAATACTGTCTTGAGGCGCCTAGACAGAATACAATACAAAGCCCTAATGCTGGCCACAGGCGCAGCGACAGGCACCTCACTAGAAGCACTACAAGTAGAAACAGGAGAACTCCCATTGAAACTAAGAAGAGAGCAGGCAATATTATCGTTCTGGGGACGAACATCAAACCCTTTGGTTAAAATGATATGGCAAGACAAAAACGCTCGAGATGAAGCCCTAGCTCGAAAAAATGCCTCACTAAAGCCATCTGGGATATTAGTGCGTGAACTCATTCGAAGTCACAATTGCGATGACATTCAGCCTCCAGAAAGTCACTACAAAGGTTTACACCCTCCCTGGACTTTACAAACTCCCAAAGTTGACACTGCTTTAACATCAGAAGTCACTAAAAGAGAAAACCCAACCCTTCTACGATCAGTAGCTATCACTAAAATTCAAACTACCTGGGACAGCTGGGCCCATATATACACTGATGGATCCAAGAATCCTATCAACAACAGTGCTGGTTACGGAATCCATATCCACAGCTCCAAACCCCAAGCACATTCAGTTCGCTTGCCTGATGGTCAGTCAGTATTCACGGCTGAATTGGAGGCAATTCATCATGCACTCAAACTCATACCGGAACTCCCGGAAGCAAAGGCAGTCGTCCTATCAGACTCGCTAAGTGCACTTCAGGCCATCAGTGGGAGAAACTCAAACTCCAGGCCAAACACAGTCAACAATATTCTATACGAATATACAAAACTATCGGACCAAGGGCAACAGGTGGAGCTGTGTTGGATCCCCTCTCACATAGATATTCATGGAAATGAAAAAGCAGACTCACTGGCGAAGCTAGCTCTAGACAAAGCGGATATACAGCTTATTCCCTTTAGTAAACTAGAGATAAAAAGCAAAAGCAAAGCCTCCATAGCAAAAAGATGGCAAGCCCAATGGGACGCAAGTAAGATCGGCAGATGGCTATACAAAATTCAACCCAAGGTCCAACAAAAGCCAAACTCATACTCAAATGAAAGGAAAATTGAAACTGCTATCTCACGCCTCAGACTTGGTCACAAAAAGCACTATGACAAGGTTTGCTCATCTTGCAATCAGGCTGAAACCATTGACCACCTGTTACTAGAATGTCAAGACCATGACCCAGCCCGGGCTAGGTTAAAACAAGAATTGCAGTTAGATCCGCTATCTGTCATAGATCTCCTAAAGCCAAGAGATGCAATAGCGAAGGCCAAACTAACTCTATTTCTGAGAGATGGACAGCTGCTCGAACGTATATAAACAGAGCAGCCAAGGATAAAAATGAAATCATATCAATATAAGAAAATAGAAATCATATCAATGCAAAAACAGAAATTATGTGAACACCGAAATCACAATAGATATGTGAACCCTTCTCACACACAGGAGTCCCAAAGAGGGACAGGTCAGCCGAAATTGCCTAGGCAGAAGGCGACCTCTTAAACACCTAATGCAACAACATGCAACAACACGAGGTGAAATTGGGTTAACGTCGCGTCCAAGATTATTGCACTTATATAGCGACATATAGCTGGAATATTGCTGTGTTCCGCGTTAAACAACCAACCAACCAACCAAATCATTTGTATTTATTTCTGTAAGCTCTTAGAATTGATTTTATATGTCCTTGAATCTAATGATAAGGGGTATGTTCACAAACAGGACAGTCGGCTCACATAAGGAATGTGACGTCCAGTTGTTCGACCATTTATCTTACTGTGTGTAATGTACAAGCCTTTTGTATATGTCGGTTGACAGTCAGATTTATCATATTGTACATGATGTATGCGATATAGAATACAAACGTAAAGATATACGTTATTGCTACACGAATTAACGTATATCACCACTGATCTTACTGACCGTTTGTTTAATGTGCAAAACCAAAATCTAAATTTCTAAAACCAAGTTCTAAATCACCTGTTTCGATTTGGCAACTTGATAGTTCGGGTGACGTCACCTATATTCGTGAGTCTGTTCCACGAAACTACTTCTTGTAGCATAATGGCTTAAATCTACCTTGTATGGCTACAAAATTGCATCTAGTCCATCTAAATGCATTGTATATTACTACATAGCCGTGACACGAAGTAATATAATTTCTGTCACTGGAGGAATGCAATTTCCCTACGTCCACCGACCGTATCCTCGTGCGAGAGACTACTTCGGGTATGACGTCACTTTGTTGACAATGAACAATTCTGAGGCGAGAGAGAGATGTGAGTTGTCATTCACGTATTTCTTGTATATTTTCTTACCTGAATGAAATAATAAAAACGATTAAATTATATTCTTGTAATGTAATAAATATTATTGTGTTTTTGTAATTGTGAAATTGTTCTTGATAAGTTGAATAATTAAAATTGTGTGGTTGGTGGTATTTGGCGTGATTCACGATTCGCTACCCAAAGCTCTACCCCAATAAGCACCCCCTGAACCGTTACACTGTGTTTTATCAAATAAGAGGACTGTATACGACATACGTCAGTATGGTTACGGAGTTTTTACAATTCATACTTTAAAAAAAAGATTGTTAAACGACAGGGATGATTGTATGGTAGCTGAAGTAGACATATTGATAGCCGTTGTTGACGAGAGTTGTATCCATCACTAGAATGTTACTATACTTTAAGGATTTCTGTGGCCAGTGACGGACATGATTCAAACCCCTTTCAAACTGACACCACATCAACGTTATTTGTGTACCGATGGCATAATTTTAACTGACAAGGTGGGGAAAATATTGTGGTTGTTCAAGCGAAAGGGACGACACTGTTTGTGTCTGCTGGGCGGCGCCTTTGATATCCCCCCAACATATATGGAATGTAATATGTTGTTGTTGCATTAAGCGTTTAAGAGGTCACGCTGACCTGTCCCTCTTTGGGACTCCTGTGTGTGAGTAGGGTACACATATCTATTGTGAGTTTGGTATTCACATAATTTCTGTTTTTGTATTGATATGATTTCTATTTTCTTATATTGATATGATTTTATTTTTATCCTTGGCTGCTCTGTTTATATGCGTTCGAGCAGCTGTCCATCTCTCAGAAATAGGGTTAGCTTGGCCTTCGCTATTGCATCTCTTGGCTTTAGGAGATCTATGACAGATAGCGGATCTAACTGCAATTCTTGTTTTAACCTAGCCCGGACTGGGGCATGGTCTTGACATTCTAGTGGCACGTGATCAATGGTTTCAGCCTGATTGCTAAGATGAACAAACCTTGTCATTGTGCTTTTTGTGACCGAGTCTGAGGCGTGGGGTGGCAATTTCAATTTTCCTTTCATTTGAATATGAGTTTGGTTTTTGGTGGACCTTGGGTTGAATTTTGTATAGCAATCTGCCGATATGTTTTTGTTATAATTTTTTTTTATTATAGGTGAGGACAGGCAGATTGTATAGGATATGTCGTTATAACGGTTCTTCTCAAACTGAGAGGGAGATTATAAATTTTTAACACGTCCAATTTTAATTCTGGAAACCCAAAAGTCCAGAAACTCTATGGTCTTTGCCCAGTCTCGGTTAAAGGTATTTACAAAATTAAACATGCCGTTTTCATGGGAACATACCAAGGAAGAAAAAATGAAAAAAAAATGGTTCAAAAACTCAATATTTAGACTATGTCGCCCATGGGCCTGCCCATGGGCGAAGGTGTGGCCCATGGGTAGGCCCATGGGCGAGAATATGTTCCTTTACTTAAAACTCTTGATTTTGTTTCGCAAATACATTTAATGTATTCATTCAAGTATCATGACACAAAAATTAACTAATTTTAACTTTATTCAACGATTTTATAGCGATATTGAAATATTTTGCCCATGGGCGAGAAAAAGGTTGGGCCCATGGGCGAGAATATGTTCCTTTACTTAAAACTCATGATTTTGTTTCGCAAATACATTTAATGTATTCATTCAAGTATCATGACACAAAATGTAACTCATTTTAACTTAATTCAACGATTTATAGCGATATTGAAATATTTCGCCCATGGGCGAGAAAAGGGTTTTGCCCATGGGCGAGACTATTTTCCTTTACTTTAAACTTATGTTTTTGTTTCGCAAATACATGCAGGTGTTCTTACCATTTTCATGGCACAAAATGTAACTCAATTTTACTCAATTCAGCTATTTTACAGATTTATTGCAATATTTCGCCCATGGGCGAGAAAAGGTTTTGCCCAGGGGCAGGCCCATGGGCGAGAATATTTCCCTTTGCTCAAAACTTGTGTTTTAGTGTCGCATATACATAAAGGTGTTCTTAGAAGTTTCATGTCACATAATTTAACAAATTTTAACTTAATTCAACTATTTTACGGCGTTATTGAAATATTTCGCTCTAGACGAGAAAGTTTGGCCCATGGGCGAGAATATGTTCCTTTGCTTAATAGTTTTAGTTTCGCAAATACATAAAGGTGTGTCTACAAGCATGACACATGATTCAACTATTTTACGGCGTTATTAAAATATTTCGCCCATGTTTTCGTCAGTCCCTTTAAAGCATCAACTAACTGTGTGCAAAGTATATTGTTTCATGTGAAATATACTTTATTTTATGTCATGACATTACTATTTAAAAAGGGCATTTGGTTGGATGTTTCCTTTAGTTCTACAAATTTCACCTGTTTTACATATTGTAGCGATCTTTAATGAACCCGGCCTTACCTCTCAAAACGTTTTGGCAGTTTATCATACGAATTCATGTGCGTGTACTCCAATTCATTGGAGTTATTTTCCAAAACATTAATTTTAGTTAGTTTCTATTTCATTTCCCATTTTATGTGTCGTTGATACATCATACTGTGCAATTACGTGACACTAGGTGTGCAATATACAGGTACGCGTGCGCGTATTTTAATGGAGAGAAACTATTCGTCTTTCAGTGCATAACGTTTGGCTGAATATCTTACATTCTAACGAAATCTCGAAATAATTATTTAATTACAATCAGTGTCGAACTGACAAGTGGGAATTATGTTTCAATGCGATTGAGGAAAACATGAGTGAATATTGTGACACTAAAGCAACTTTAAACTGCATTGTCACTTTTGTTATGAAAATGGTAATAGTTAAGAAAAACGTAACAGCCTTCTTATGATAATTCTCATATTCTCATTAGTACGTATGTCTAATTACAGTGTCGGCCTTATTTACGGGTGATTCTACAATACTTGCTGTCAATCAATCAATCAATCAATCAATCAATGTTTTATTCCAACAAACCACCATAGGTGGTACAGGAACAATACAAATAAAGTTATAACATAAACAATAAATTGTAGTGATCACTTGGTAAGTTGTAGATTATAGTGTTGTACTCATCTTCTGACAGCATTATTAATAATTCTTATAAATCTGGAGATATTTTTCACGATTAAGCAATTATTTGAGGTAAACCAAACTTTGAGCTTTGCGAGATTCGGCCATTTACAAAGATAAATTGGAATATAATGTGATCTCGTGGTATCAAAAAAGGAGCATTTAAATAAATAATGAAACTCGTCGGCTATCGCCGGTGAGCTACATAGGTTACAATTTCTATTGATTCTTGGTATATTTTTCCAGCGGCCTGTCACTACAGGTAAATAATGATTCGATGTCCGAAATGACATAATGGGTCGAGAGAAATAATCAGGTAGCAGGAGGTATTTTTCAAACGACGGTAGATCTTTGAACAATTTATAGTAATTACCTTTTGAACTTTTATCTATATCATCCCTCCATTGTTGTATGAAATGATCTTTAAGTACTGTTTCTACCATAGAGACAAGCCACTGTTTACAAACGCAACCAGGATTATCAAATTCATATGTCAAGCCACAACTGTTTAAAATACTTTTTATGTGAGATATCCATACGTTACTATTACTAATATTGAGGGTGTGATCTAATTTGAACAGTTTAAGGATGCGTGATGACAACTTGAAAGGAGAAGATATGGTTTCTAAATTATACCAAAATGAAATCATTCTTTTAGCAATTGTAATGTTCACAGGAAAACGTCCAAGTTCACCGTAAACCATAAAGTTAGGAGTTGATGATCGCAACCCAGTAGCAAACTTTAGAAATTTAAGGTGATATTTTTCAATGTTTATAACATTTTCACAACCCCATATTTCACATCCATACAAGGCTATAGGTAGTATTAAGATATCAAACAATTGGATTACAGTATCAAGTGCTAGATTGAGGTTTCTTGATTTTTTCAGGAGTGCAAACATGGCCTTTTTAGAGCTAGACAGTAAATCGTTTATTGCGGTATTAAATCTCCTATTGCGATGAAAGTTGATACCTAGATATGTATAATTATCTACAATTTCAATTGGTTTAGAATCAAATTGAAAGGATAATTTAGATTTTTTACCCACGCCTCCTCCAAATATAACAATCTTAGTTTTGGCAATGTTAACATTGAGTTTCCACACATCGCAGTATTTTTTCAACACATCAAGAGAATTTTGGAGATCTTTCTGGGATTCACCTAAAAGTATCGCATCATCTGCGTACAACAAAATAAAGAATTTAATACACATATACACATAATCATCATGAACACAACTGATGTCAACGCTCCTACAAACTTTGCTCTCAAGATATACATCTAAATCATTGAGAAAAATCGAAAATAATAATGGAGAGAGATTTTCTCCTTGTCGAACCCCGGAATAACTATTAAAGAAGTTAGAAATTTGGTTATCAACCATAACGCAAGATTTTATATAACTGTACATGTTTTTCACTAACTTGAGAAATCTCCCCTCTATATTGTATGATAACATCTTGTACCATAGGCCTACTCTCCAAATACTGTCGAATGATTTTGTGAAATCGATAAAAGCACAAAAAAGTTTTCGTTTTGATTTTTTGAAATACTGATTTAGCATATTTAAGATGAATATATTATCAAGTGTTGACATATTTTCTCGAAAGCCAGCCTGTGATGAGCTAAGAATTTCATTTGATTCTAAGTAACTATTTAATCTGGAATTCAAAAGACAAGTAAATAACTTTCCTAAGCAGCTCAGAATGGTAATGGGCCTGTAAGAGTTCGGATCAAGAGAGTCACCTTTTTTCTTATATATTGGGCGATCACTCCCGTCAACCAAGAGTCAGGGATAACACCAGTGGATAAAATCAAATTAAAAAATGAAACGTAAAAGTCACCCAGAATATCAATTGAATCAATCAAATAAGCATTTTCAATTAAGTCAAGGCCTGAGGATTTATTACGCTTCAGTCACGAGATAGCTGAGCGTATTTCTTCTAAAGTAATATCTCTGTTGAGAGTCGAGTTATCATATGAACAGGGGTTGAGATCTTCTTCTATAACATCATTGTCGCCGAGGTATGAGGTATTACTCGATTTGAAAAAAATATGAAATTACAATTACAATCTGCCACACCACGCGTGAATAAACAGTTATGCAGGTGTTGCTGTGGGCAAATACCTAGCCTGTACATGTATATTTTTGTGGATACATGTGTTGGCCTGAAAATTTGAACATGCTAATTCAATCCAAAATCGTATAATTATTTTTAATATAAACCGTATTTTAATTTGTTCTTGCACTGCATCATATCGTGTATTTCATCTGTATATGTGTAATGTGTATGTGTATAAATGACTACACCTATACCGCATATTCTGCAACACACTATAATTAATCACCTTGTTATTGTCTCTCCATTTACCTTGGCTGACTGCACTAATACCCTTTTAACAGTGGATACCGATATCAGTATACATGTAGGCTTTTTGTTCAAAAAGGAATACGCAGGAAATTATATGAAACAATTAACTGAGTACTAATTACATGTTTGAATGTTATCAGTTTCACGTTCTGAGATACAGTTATGTAAGCATCTTCTACAATTAACTATACATGTATATAATAAAATACAAAACTCTCTGCCGTAATTGTTTGTGGAAATCATTCGATCAAGTAAAAATGACTGCGTGACAAGACGAATCAACTATTTATACCCGATAAAAGAAACTGCCTTATTTTAGGAACAGTGCTACAACAAGACATTTGAAATTTCTTACAAGCAGATACATTAGAGACAGTGACTAGACTACAGGTACGTAATCCGTATCAATCAAAGGTGTAAAAAAAATGAAAATCATATCTGTCGGAGATCTACCAAATTACCAAGTTTTATCATTACTATATTTATTACAATGCAAATACTTTTGTGATACATTTTTTAGAGGAGAGGGCATACACACAAGTATATTGCTTCCGTGTGTGAATGCAGGTTGTACTTGGTATCTCAGTTCTCAGTTTCATACCGGTAATATAACTTGCTATTCGTCAGTTTACAACACACATAACAGGGTCAAACAATTTTAGGCACCGCTTTTGCAAGTTATTTAGTACAATAATGTTTTATTAAAATCTATTTCAATTTTTTTTCACCATTTTCCCTATTGACAGTCGTTGTTACGTGCGTCACTAGGTAATTAGTACGGATTGACCTTGTTTATTGTTACTGTGTAACTATGACCTGTGTATGACCTATTAGACTGTGATCTGTGTATGACCTGTGTATGACCAGTGTAACTATGATCTGTGTATGACCAGTGTAACTATGATCTGTGTATGACCAGTGTAACTATGATCTGTGTATGACCTATGTGACTGTGATCTGTGTATGACCTGTGTAACTATGATCTGTGTATGACCTATTAGACTGTGATCTGTGTATGACCAGTGTAACTATGATCTGTGTATGACCTATTAGACTGTGATCTGTGTATGACCAGTGTAACTATGATCTGTGTATGACCTGTGTGACTATGATCTGTGTATGACCTATTAGACTGTGATCTGTGTATGACCTGTGTGACTATGATCTGTGTATGACCAGTGTAACTATGATCTGTGTATGACCTATGTGACTGTGATCTGTGTATGACCTGTGTAACTATGATCTGTATATGACCTGTGTAACTATGATCTGTGTACGACCTGTGTAAATATGACCTGTGTATGACCTGTGTAACTATGATCTGTGTATGACCTGTGTAACTATGATCTGTGTATGACCTGTGTAACTATGATCTGTGTATGACCTATGTGACTGTGATCTGTGTATGACCTGTGTAACTATGATCTGTATATGACCTGTGTAACTATGATCTGTGTACGACTTGTGTAAATATGACCTGTGTAACTATGATCTGTGTACGACCTGTGTAAATATGACCTGTGTATGCCCTGTAAAACTACGATCTGTGTACACATTGACTTTTGTTCCAGTTAGTTGTCCACACATGTAAGATAGACACATTGTGTCACATGTCCTAGAACACAACATCTTTATTTCGGTGTACTCCATATGACGTGTGTGGTGAGATAGGCAAGTCTCAGGACAATTACCCCTGTGTTGATGAATAGGGATAACGCGCAACCTCTTTTTTCGTTCACAGGTCATTTCCAGGACGAAAAGATAACAAACACATTATGAGGTGGCTCACCGATCGGAAGATACGAATATTTGTGGGTAGGTTCTATCCTATGGATTCAAATCTACCTTATCCATTGGATTTCCTGACATGAAAGTCTTGAGAAGAGGTTGAAAGTATATTTGTTTTTTCGTTTGTTTTTTTTCTTCATTCTTTTTTTGAGAGATTGAACTGTCATACATTTACTTTGTTAATTGCAGGTGCGGCCATACTGACAGCATTGGTAATTCTCGGAGTTACAGTCAATAACGGTTTACATCGGAGTGTACAACAATCATGTAAGTTATTTTTAAACATCATTTTAAAAAATAGACTTGCCTTTGCATGTGTTTGTGACGGGTGTCACCGGTGGGGCAGGATATGATCACTTTTTCGCGAGCAGTTGGTATCATTAATATTTGATA
Source organism: Haliotis cracherodii (assembly GCF_022045235.1). Taxonomy (NCBI): domain Eukaryota; kingdom Metazoa; phylum Mollusca; class Gastropoda; order Lepetellida; family Haliotidae; genus Haliotis; species Haliotis cracherodii. The sequence goes on along the minus strand of NW_027266267.1, from coordinate 5,777,392 downwards.
ATAATTCATAAACACATGCTCATGATATATTCGGAATTGTGCAATCGACTCTGCTTTATGTAGAGATTTCTATTAGTTATGGAAAGAGTTTTGTCGCTTTATTCTTAAGATTGGTCTGACCCGTGAAGATTCCGGGGTAGAATAGGTCTTCAGCAACCCATGCTTGACGTAAAAGGTGACTCTGCTTGTCGTAAAAGGCGACTTACGGGATCGGGTGGTCAGGCTCACTGACTTGGTTGATGCATGTCATCGATCACAATTGTGTAGATCAATACTCATGATGTCAATCACTGGATTGTCTGGTCCGGGTTATTTACAGACCGCCGTCATATAGCTGGAATATTGCTGAGTGCGACGTTAAACAACAAAGCAACCAACTTAAGACTTAATATTCTTTGAGTTTATGGAGGCATATGCGTACAATCTGATGAGCACAATGTGTCCATAGACGAAATGTGGTTTGTACGTTTATTCTTCCACAAATACAAAATTATATTGAAGTCAATTCTTATAAATTAATAGGTCACAAATAAACACGCCACAGACTGTTTATTTAAATCGTCAATATAAAAACAGTGTAGGCGATTATATGAAATCAGTGGCATTGCTCGGTGCAATGATCCAATACCAACTCGCCCTATCTACACTGCAAAAAAAACCCCATCTATACAAGCTTGTATATGCTTTGGAAAGATGATATTTCCAAAGCATATACAAGATTGGAATGATGATATATACAAAAATATACATGTTTGTATATATGACATATACAAAAATATACAATTTTTTATATATAATGTATCCAAATTTGTTTTCTTTGTATATATTGGTAAAGGGAGATAATTGTTATGCATTCGTGTATAATTATTATATATGTGCAAAATGAAGTGTTTTAAGTTGAACACTGTGTGTCTTTGCGTATGATGGTTAAGTGGGGACAATTGCTATGTATTGTTCTATAATTGTTTTGTATGTGTAAAATAGTATTTGCAAGTTCCAAAACAAATGATATAGTGGCGGGTAACATTACTGGAATGTTTAATTAGTATTCCACACTGTTAGCGGGAGTACATACTCTCCCTGCAATGATATTGACGGGTAAGCGATTGAGGCGTCTGGTACTTTTCCTGGCGCGGTGCTTGGTATGTGAGTAGACGTTATGGTCAAATGCACAGAGAGGATTAGCTGTCGGGGGTGATTGCATTGGCGGTGACTTCTGTTTTGAAAGTGTTGAAATCGATTGGTGCCGAGCTTGGATTCGTTTGTACGGGGAGGCCGCGATGTGATTTGTAACATGCTCTCGTGCACATAGCAGATTAGCCAACAGAGTGGATTACACAGAGGATGAAAACTATTTTATTTTATCATTACTTAAAAGTGTTGAATTTGGTTTGTTCTGAGCTGTCGGTTTAATTGTAGGGTATACATTGTTATAATGTCAAATGTCGGCGGAACGCGGAAAATCACGTTTTTAAAAAAGGGCAGTCCTTGGAAAAATCCTCTTCAAAATATAATCAAAGATTTGTTTTTGAAATACTCCGAAAATATCGTGTTGCCGGACAACCGTGGCGGATTGTCCTCTTTTCGATCAGAGCCCGCTATCAGTGCTAAACAACCTCTAACTGGACAAGTCCTTTTTAGTGGAATGATGCCGATAGGCGACAAAAGAAAATTGTATGAAGTCACTTTTTATTTCACATTGCCATAACACTAACAGTACTAATTTATTATTTCTGCATCATTGCATTAGTTCTTATAGTATACACCAGCAGGTATTTGATGATTTCAAAGAAATCTAATATTGGAAGAGTTCATTCCTAGCATGGGTATGTTGTTTTCATTGTGTAGGCATTATTCAACACTGCTTTACTTTTTTGTAGGCAATAGTAACTGTAGGCAAAAGTGGTCGGAGGCATTAGTGTCTGGAACCCAGGTGGCCGGGTGCGCGGAAGCTGTTCCCGATTTTTTAAAAGTACTGATTTAACTCTGAAATTTTAATGCATCCGCCATCTTTGTTTATTTGACTTTTGCCACTGTTAGATTTGTTGGTATCAATATTGTCCAAACGGTACGAAATTGCTTAAAATGCAATCAAATGTTTAAAACATTTCTGGGGTCTCAGCCTTATATCGTTAGCAAAGTCAACAAACTACGACCGTAAATGTAATGTACAACAGGCGCAAGAAAATTAAAAAAATACTTACTAATACAAATGCATGCTTATACCTGTACTTTTTAGAACCAGAAATTGACACATTGACGTATTCAGATTAAATTGATATTTTCTTTACTTCAGTCACTAACCCACTCACATATAAATTACCTACCTACCATCTCTCCTGGTCAATTGCTGTGAAAACATTGTCATCTGATTAAGTTTACATAAATGCCTATTAAGTACACATCTAATTAGTTTTAAAACATGCATATCCTGTTATTTAAATTGAGAAGACGAAGGCTTGACACAAGATCATGTAACCGGAACCTTCAGTGAATGTGCCTTTGAGAAGATATGACTTTAAAGTAAAGTGCTATTTGGTACATTACAAACAGTTTTGATATTCTGGAAGGCCCCAAAATCTACCCGGGTATACTTTGAAGGTGTGTGTGTGTGTGTGTGGGGGGGGGGGGGGGGGGGTATACTTTCAGACAAGAAACGGTTTTCATGAACGGCACATATTAACATGTTAGTTCATGTTCGAACGGGAAGACTCGCTATTAAGATAACTACAATGCCAAAACTAACTACGGAGGTCCAAGAAACGGTTCTCACGACCCGCATGTATGATCTTGTTAATTCTGGTTCAAGTATATTATGAGTGGATAAATGTTTTATGTCATAATGCGACTATAAAGTCAGTAGGACTACCGTTAAGATTTGTATATATTTTGCCTTTACAAGTGGGCAGAGATGAAAAAGCAGTGTGTGGTTTGGAAATGGCAATTCATTTAACAAGATCTTCTTTTAAAGAAGTAAGACGAGTTCTATGGATGAACAACTTCTTTATTACAATTAGTGCAACGTTTCGGTGTAGATCCTAACACCTTTATCAAGCAATAGATGGATAGGGCTTTTACTTACTTACTTACTTTGGAGATTTAACGTGCGCTTTCCGACTGATGCGTATTTCGAACACAGGCCCGGCCAGGCCATTTAATGTGTTTCCGAAAGGGGCGAAAGTGGTCTGTGCAACCCAAGAGGGGGCTTTAGGGGTTGCTTATATAGAATTTGGGAATTTTGAGATTTGGAATAGATGCCGATGGGGTTGGGGAGGAGAACTAAGGGAGCTGGGTATGGTGGATGTTTGTGTGTTTATGTAATTTTGATTTGGTGGATTATAGTGTTTTTAGATGCGTTTCATTAGTTCCGTTTTGATTAAGAATACGCCTAAGGCCTTGAAGTTTTCTAGTTTATTTTGTGGGTTTAGTATTGCTTCTAGAGTGAGAGCCTTGTTTAGATTGAGGGTGGTTTGTAATGCGGTTCGATGTGTTAGGTAGTGTGTGCAGTGGATGAGTGTGTGTTCTGGGGTTTCTGGTTGTTTGCAGTGTGGGCAGTTACCTGTAGTGTGTTTTTAAATTTTTTTTAGGTGGTTATTTAAGTTGGTGTGTCCTGTTTGGAGTTTAGTGATTACTCTGTCGATTTTGTTTGATGGGTGGAGAATTTTTGGTTTGGTTAGTGGTTTGCTGAGCACTCTTTTGATTTGGCTATTTGAGTTTAGACATAGGTTATGCCATTTTTTTGTGATTTTTTGTTTGTTTACACTTTTAATTTCTGATTTTGGGATGGGTAAGTTTAAGCTTATTTCTGGGATTTTGAGGGATAGTTTAGCTGCTTTATCGGCGTTTTCATTACCGTATATTCCTACGTGGGCGGGTATCCAAAAGAAGGTTATTTGTTTGCCTGCCTTAGTTAGGTCGTTGGAGCTTTTAAGTATTTGATTTATTAATTTAGGTCGGTTTTTGGTATTTTTGTTTTGGAGGGCTTGCAGTCCTCTTAGGGAGTCGGTAAGTATTAGGATTTTATTGTGGTTTTTGGATTCTTGACTATGGAGGGCTGAGGCCATGCCCATTAGTTTTGCCGTGAATATTGATTGGTTATATGGGAGTCGGAAGGATTGTGTGGTTTTAGTTGGTTGTGTGGTATGGACTCCGAAACCCGTGTGTTTGGAGGTCGGATCTGAGGATCCGTCCGTGTAAATGTGACACCAATTTGGCCAATTTTTGTGTATGTATGCTAGTGTGGTAGTTTTAGCTATGTTTGGGTCGGTTTGTTTATTTATTTGGCTAGCTAGTGTTGTGTCTATTTTGGGTATTTTAAGTTTAGGGGTGAAGATATTTGATTGTTTGCAGTTTTGTTTAAGATTTTTAATTTGGTGTTCATTTAGGTAGTTTGTTATTCTTTGGGATATTGGGGTAAGTAAGGGGTGTTTACGAGCTAGAGCTTGGTTTTGGGGGCTGATATTTTGGTTTATTAAGTTTTGGATTAGAGGGTTTGATTGGGATGCGGCCCAGAAATTTAAGCTTAGCTGTTCCCTGCGTAGACTTAATGGCATTTCTCCTGTTAAGGCCTGAAGTGAAGTGTTGGAGGTGCCATGTTGGGTGCGTGTAATTAGTTTGAGAGCCTGATATTGTATTGAGTCAAGTTTTTTTAGATAGAGAGTTGTTTAGGGTGTTGTATATTGCGCAGCCGTAGTCTAGTTTTGATCTAATTAGTGATATGTAGAGTGATAGGAGAGTATCTTTGGAGGCTCCCGAGTTTGAGCCAGTTAGGCATCTTAGGGTGTTTAGGTCTTTACTGCATTTAGTTGTTAGGTTTTGGATGTGAGCATCCCAGGTGAGATGTTCATCGAAAATAAGTCCTAAGAATTTGGTTTGTTTTTTAAATTTGATTGTTTGGTTGTTTAGCTGGAGGATTGGGGAGGCGGGTTTCATGTTTTTATGTTTGAATACTATTCCTTTTGTTTTTTTCTGAGTAAAGGGAGAAGCCCCATTTGTCAGCCCATTGTTGTATTTTATTAAGAGATGTTTGGAGTAAAGTTTGGGCAATTTTAATGCTTTTAGTGCGGATCCATAGGGCTCCATCATCTGCGAATTTGGATGTGTTTATTTTAGGGGATAGGCCCTCGAATAGATCGTTTATCATTATATTAAAGAGTGTGGGGCTGAGGATACTGCCCTGGGAGTGCCATTTTCTAGGGGACACTGGTCCGATAGAGTATGGTCTATCCCCACTGTTATTTTACGTTCGTTTAGAAAGTCCTGAATGTAGTTTATTATTTGTCCTTTTAGTCTTATATTTTTAAGTTTTTGTATTAGCCCGTTTTTGGAGATTCACTCTTTGTAATTCGACATCAAACAGATTACATCACACTCTAAGTAAACAATCTCATTTAACCCTTAATTAGTTAATGAATCTAGTTAACTTGCAGTATACTGTATCACTTAGTACTGCCTTAACGAGGACAAATCCCTTGTCAGTTGTTGGTGAGTGATCAATTAATGTCTGGAGAAAGGGATTAGCCTTACTCACAATAAATTAACATTTCATACTGCAACACAAGAGATTATCGATCATTATGCCTTTATAAGAAAGTGAGAGTGCATTATATAGCCTGCAAGAATCGTCACTGTAAACTAATAGAGGATTATTTTCAATTATACAGAATATTCAACTGCTAAGTATATGATAAAGTGTTGAAGTAGCATTAGATATGTTTGAGATTACAGTTTTCAGTTAACTGTATAATGTAGCTTGCTGTCTTTGAGAGAGTCAGTGTCTGTAGTGCTGGCTTGGTCTAATTGGTATTCACTCCCTGGGACACAAATATTGGTTACTAGCATTGTATTGTGAGCAGCCGGATGTGTAAATAATATGTAATATATTTCCGTATTATATTTTATAGTACTTGTTGTTTTAATATTGTCAACAACAGAGAGAACGAAGATTTATTTTGTAAAACCACAACAGCATGCATATGTTCTAGCAAAAGGAAACTTGATAAATATTCATTTTGCTTAATTTCTACTTTAGAAAACATAGTTGGCACTCTGAAAGCTTGACGCTATATATTATTTGGCACGCGCATGGTTGGATGCAAACCAAATGTTTAATTCTCGCAAATTAAGACACTAGCGGCGGTATAGGAGCATCTATCTAATGTCATTCAATTAAGAATTGACCTTCACTTAGTGTGAGTTCATTGGAGTATGAACCTTCATAGAGTGAGGGCTAAACATTGTATGAACGTCGGAGCTTGCGTATGAACGTCAAATTGTTTCGTTCATACACTTATGAACGTCAATTTCGCGGTCACGTGACCGACCTCTTGTGCAATGGAAAAGCCGTATATCGTGTAAACTTCAAATTAAAAAATTATCACAGAAAAATACATCAAGATGGCAGTTTCAATGTAAAGATTAAGTATTTCTAAAGATATGGAAAATAAATTTTGAAAACTGTTTTTAAGCTTTGATCTTTTGGGAAAATAATAGTGGAACTGGTTGAGTGACTGACGTATTCTACATTAAAAATGTAATTCATTTATTTTTACGAAGTACGAATGCATCAATCCTACATCACCGGACTAAGTACATAGTTTGTTGAACGTTATTTCGTGAATACACAAATTGCATAACACATTCCTTGAGGACAAACCCAAATGGCCCGTCCCTTTGTGACAGGTGTTAATATGTTAATTAGAGAATGTATTGCCACCACATTATGTCCCGGGACTTTTATGACATGTAATGAACCTAGTCAGTCCCTGGGTCTGTAACAACAACATTGGTCTTATAAAATCAAAGTAGCATAAATATTACGTAATTCGTATTCAAAAATTGACTGAAAATATATAACATGAATAAAATTGCCCTTTTGGGGGTAATATAATATTGGGAAAATAAACTTAAAAGTACATGATTAAGAATTTCAGAATCAACTGTTTCTTGTATTTATGGCCGACTTCACACAAACTGAAAAATTAAACATATGTTTATAGAGCTATAATTACATGCATGACACCTAAATTAACATGAAATAATAATGTTGGTCATGTTTGTTAATTTGTACATTTCGTTGTTATTGGTATCCTGAGGATGTTGTAATTATATATATTATGTTGTATTTGACGTACAATACATGAACTTGTTGAGTGACTTTCTTCCATCAGTATGAAAGGATTGCAAACCCTAAATCCTTTGTCAAACAGTCATATAGATATCATATCTAACTCGTACTAAAAGTTCACTATCAATCACCTCTGATAACAAACTGTTACATTTAATATCCCCAAGCACCAATACCCAGTATGCTCTTGGAGTAATTATCAGAAACCCGAATAATATCCTGTCGACATGGTCACACCCGGTGATTGTTAAGACATTCAAACAATTTGGCAGTCTGTATTCATTTCTTATATCCTAAAAGTCACCACCAAGATTCCTATATACAAATTGTATTAAATAATACATATATACATTAAAACAGAACAAAAACGACTGGTCAACAGTTTGGTGCGGTCGATGGAAAGGGGTAACCTTTCAAAACCCCTACATCCCATTTCCCCTACAGCTTAAGACAACAAAGTTCACGGTCCATGACACTGCTAATCCCCAGTCTGTTACCTATTTCATACAATGGAACAACCCAAGAAACACGAATAGATTGAGATAAATATTTAATTACGATTACAATATTATTTAAAATTCATAATACATTATAATTATTAAAATGTTCATTTTTCAAAATTCATAATACATTATAATAAATTTCATCTCAAATGTTCAATTCACTCCTTATCCCAGCCTGAGGAGATGGCTAACCGCATCTAGAAACTGCATTGGGGATTTCACGGCGTGTCAGCTTAATGTGGGAGGAAAACCCGAAGTGATGCAGGTCTCAGACGTTTACCACTTTAGTGAAACCCACGAGCACGGGTATGGTGCTGACAAACCTAGAAACATAATCGGGGCGAACCGGGATTCGAACCCACAATGATAGGTTCCTGGCGTGCCCAAGGGACGCAACTCTGCAGTGCGAATCGCGGCGCCTTAGACGACTGGGCCACCCGTGCCCCCTTATTGTAAAGTAGGTTCCACCATCATGATGTAAATATAAAACGTCAGCACTGGAGAAACAGATTCCATTGTGCGTAATTGTGCAAACACAGTGGTGGAACCAATGAAGGGATCACTGACAATCCTGCCCTGCTCCACCGCTCCCGTCTGTTACATGATTTCCATACAACGTAAGTGTTTGTTTGTTGTCCAACGCAGCACATCAGTAGCCCTTCCATACGATGGTGGCCTGTGAACAAACGAGCCTTGACCAAGCAGTCTTGTGATATTGGACCAGACAATCCAGAGGCACTATAACGGGGGCAGTATAACGGGGTCACTGATTTTGTTAAAACTAAGAACGCCATTTTTGAGTTACATCTTCTGCGTGCTAGTGCAGAAGTTCTGCTTCTTACAAGTAAAGGGAAACACTTAACATATAAGTTGGTTCTGCAACGCTCTGTGAGAGGTAGCAGGTGCAATTTTTTTATTTTTCAGCCAAAACATTTTTTTGTTATTGACTGAGCATAGCTGATAAGGACACTGAGTGATGTTGTGTGAATAACACAATCATGGATCGCAACCCCTGGCTTCCACAGATGTCACCGAAAACCAACTAAAACGAATCGTGATTTATGGAATATTGTTTTCAGTTACAAATGTTCCTCATTTTCGAGTTTGCATTCATCAGGTGTCATCACTGATTTTTAGTGATTAATGTAGATGATTTTCATCTCTATTTTTCAAGTTACGAACAATAGAAATTTGTGTTTCGGCACATATTCAAGAATTATTATTTCTATTGAATATTTTTTTTCTAGGGGCGCCAGTACAAGACAATGGGCTGCTAGGCTATGATGAGAAACAGTTCAGTAAGTTATTATTATTATGTACAGATTGAAATAAAAAATGCTGCAAAGAGGGTTTGGGTGATCCTGACACAGTGAGGCTGGTTAGGCTCATCATCAGCTCAGGGCCCTTGCAGCCTCTACAGAGAATGGGACTTCTCCAAGGAAGCGCTGCCGGATTAAACCAACCCAGGACATTTCAGAGAATGTGAAGACTCCCCAACTCTGCAGCCTTCTGCATTGGCAGAAGGGCTGTATTCCTGGCAGCAAACTAGGTACTCTCCCAATGTCAGTCAACAGATTGTGAGGTCCCAAATCTAAGGCACCAAGAACAATGGGGGTCGGACAACTGGGAACTTGGGATGCAAGCGTGACATTTCGAAAGTGAGGTCCGCATATTTGCAATGATCTTCCTGAAACCTGTCTTATTTCTGCGTCAAATCCAGAAAATATGACACCATCCGTTAAAGGTGCCCCAACAGGTTGCCTGGCTAGAGTCAACACTAAAGATACATTCCTGAGTTCCATGAGAGACATCCACAACCCCCAGGCGGATCCTTCCACGATCAAGGTTCAGGAGTGTTTTACCTATCTGCAGTCGCTATTTAAAGAGACGTCCAATACTATACCGAATCTCTGTCAGAAGGAGTGAGTGAGTGAGTTTGGTTTTACGCCGCTTTTAGCAATATTCCAGCAATATCACGGCGGGGTACACCAGAAATGGGCTTCACACATTGTACCCATGTCGGGAATCGAACCCGGGTCTTCGGCGTGACGAGCGAACGCTTTAACCACTAGGCTACCCGACCGCCCCTCTGTCAGAAGGATGTCAGAGGTACGTCCCATTATATCATTATCGCCTATCAATTCAAGGTGTAAATAAAAAAAATATAAAAAAAATCTATTTTTTGTTCTTGTTTAACGCCGCACTTACATTCCGGCTATATGGCGGCGGTGTGCATAAATTCAAACATATTGGTAACTACAGACGCAACCGATTCTGAGGTTATCAGCCATATTCTTACCCACTACTCTGTCACGTCCTGATTGTTCCTCAACAGAGCCAGGCAGCTTCCTTCACTCCCAAATGTCAATCTGAGATCAACCTTCCTGAAATCCACAATAAGGCGTCAGCTGGTGAAGATTTCATCATGGCATCTGTTATGCAGATATCCTCTTCTTATAAACTAACAACAACCTGAAGATCCTGCCCAGGCTGACGCCTTCTCCTGTGAAGGCACCTTTGACAAAATCCCATCCCTCTTCACACACCTGTACACCATGTCTTTGTCGATGGTTCCTCTTGTCAATGGTTTTCTGCCCAAAACAGCTCGTGTCACCTACAAACGTTTCTTTACCATCATCAATCGACGAGCCAACGCCTCGAATATCAGATGGACCGGTGTAGTGAAATGTTGTTTTATTCATTATGGACAGGCCCCCTGGAAACATGGTGGTTGTTTTGTTTGTTTGTTAGTTGTTTAACGCCGCACTCAGCAATGTTCCATCTATATGACGGCGGTCTGTAAATAATCGAGTCTGGACCAGACAATCCAGTGATTAATATCATGAGCATCGATCCACGCAATTGGGATCGATGACATGCATCAACCAAGTCAGCGAGCCTGACCACACGATCCCAGTAGTCGCCTTTTACGACAAGCATAGTCGCCTGTTACGGCAAGCATGGGTTGCTGAAGACCTATTCTACCCCGGAATCTGAACGGGTCCCGTGGAAACATGTACAGAAGTGTGGATTGGTGAATGACCCCATGTGACCATGATTGTGAGATGTGGCAGCCACATCACTCATCCCAGTCGAACTCATCAGTGATGTGTCGTGGTACGTTCCAGAAAACTCCCCAAACAATTTCACGATCGTGTATGAAACCACACGCTGGTTTGAGGGCGTCCAGGGATGACAGCTGTAAAACACTGACATTCTAACGGTTCAAGGTCAACAAATTATTTTCTTGCTAGTTCACACCCAGTCTCCTCAGAATGGTGGACTTCCTCACACGAAAACATGCCCTATGTTGAATGTACCACTTCCCAGCTTCGTGTAGTCGGCACAGAACAAATACAGGCAGTCTTTCACGCCTTTTCCGCGTACTGGGGTCAGTTTTGAGTCAGGACAGAAGTGGTCTTCATTATTTGGACAGACTGTCACATCTGACTGGAAAGTAATCTTTCAATCATTGTTTGTACAGTAAACTACGGTTATAACGAACACGCTTATAACGAACAGACGGATATAACGAACTTACTTTTTTGGTCCCGACTATTTGCTGTAGTTATGCTGTATATATGCTTATAACGAACTACGGTTATAACGAACTGAAATTAGAAGTCCCTTTGAATTCGTTATAACCGAAGTTTACTGTAAATGATTATGAATGTTACTCAATGATTGAGTCAAGCTCATTTTGAGGCATAATATATGACTGATATATCACATTATCCATCAGTGAAATAGTTTCTTTTACGGAGAAAGTTGTCGAATAATTGAGTATTGTTCCCAGGGAAGAAATGTGACAAGATGATGTCAACATCATCCCATGCCGTTGGGGATATCTGGAGCATATACAGATCTGTCCGAGACGGGTGTGGGTTCCCTATGAATTATATCTTATCATGACAGTGACAAGTAACACCAGTGGACAACATGACAATGACAAGTCACACCAGTGGACAACATGACAATGACCAGTAACACCAGTGGACAACATGACAATGACACGTACCACCAGTGGACAACATGAAAATGACAAGTAACACAAGTGGACAACATGACAATGACAAGTAACATCAGTGGACAACATGACAATGACAAGTAACATCAGTGGACAACATGCCATTGACGAGTAACACCAGTGGACAACATGACAATGACACGTACCACCAGTGGACAACATGACAATGACATGTAACACCAGTGGACAACATGACAATGACATGTAACACCAGTGGACAACATGACAATGACATGTAACACCAGTGGACAACATGACAATGACCAGTAACACCAGAGGACAACATGACAATGACATGTAACACCAGTGGACAACATGACAATGACGAGTAACACCAGTGGACAACATGACAATGACATGTAACACCAGTGGACAACATGACAATGACCAGTAACACCAGTGGACAACATGACATTGACACGTACCACCAGCGGACAACATGACAATGATTTGTAACACCAGTGGACCACATGACAATGACAAGTAACACCAGTGGACAACATGACAATGACCAGTAACACCAGTGGACAACATGACAATGACACGTACCACCAGTGGACAACATGACAATGACATGTAACACCAGTGGACCACATGACAATGACAAGTAACACCATTGGACAACATGACAATGACATGTAACACCAGCGGACAACATGACAATGACGAGTAACACCAGTGGACAACATGACAATGACATGTACCACCAGCGGACAACATGACAATGACAAGTAACACCAGTGGACAACATGACAATGACATGTAACACCAGTTGACAACATGACAATGACGAGTAACACCAGTGGACAACATGACAATGACATGTACCACCAGCGGACAACATGACAATGACAAGTAACACCAGTGGACAACATGACAATGACATGTAACACCAGTTGACAACATGACAATGACGAGTAACACCAGTGGACAACATGACAATGACAAGTAACACCAGTGGACAACATGACAATAATATGAAACACCAGTGGACAACATAACAATGATATGAAACACCAGTGGACAACATGACAATGACAAGTAACACCAGTGGACAACATGACAATAATATGAAACACCAGTGGACAACATAACAATGATATGAAACGCCAGTGGACAACATAACAATGATATGAAACACCAGTGGACAACATAACAATGATATGAAACACCAGTGGACAACATGACAATGACCAGTAACACAAGTGGACAACATGACAATGATATGTATCACCCGTGGACAACATGACAATGACATGTAACACCAGTGGACAACATGACAATGAAATGAAACACAAGTGGACCACATGACAATGACCAGTAACACCAGTGGCCAACATGACATTGACACGTAACACCAGCGGACAACATGACAATGATTTGTAACACCAGCGGACAACATGATAATGACGAGTAACACTTTTGGACAACATGACAATGACGAGTAACACATTTGGTAACATGACAATGACGAGTAACACCAGTGGAAAACATGACAATGACATGTACCACCAGCGGACAACATGACAATGACAAGTAACACCAGTGGACAACATGACAATGACATGTAACACCAGTTGACAACATGACAATGACGAGTAACACCAGTGGACAACATGACAATGACATGTACCACCAGCGGACAACATGACAATGACAAGTAACACCAGTGGACAACATGACAATGACATGTAACACCAGTTGACAACATGACAATGACGAGTAACACCAGTGGACAACATGACAATGACAAGTAACACCAGTGGACAACATGACAATAATATGAAACACCAGTGGACAACATAACAATGATATGAAACACCAGTGGACAACATGACAATGACAAGTAACACCAGTGGACAACATGACAATAATATGAAACACCAGTGGACAACATAACAATGATATGAAACGCCAGTGGACAACATAACAATGATATGAAACACCAGTGGACAACATAACAATGATATGAAACACCAGTGGACAACATGACAATGACCAGTAACACAAGTGGACAACATGACAATGATATGTATAACCCGTGGACAACATGACAATGACATGTAACACCAGTGGACAACATGACAATGAAATGAAACACAAGTGGACAACATGACAATGACCAGTAACACCAGTGGCCAACATGACATTGACACGTAACACCAGCGGACAACATGACAATGATTTGTAACACCAGCGGACAACATGATAATGACGAGTAACACTTTTGGACAACATGACAATGACGAGTAACACATTTGGTAACATGACAATGACGAGTAACACCAGTGGAAAACATGACACTCACAAGTAACCCCAGTGGACAACATGACAATGACGAGTAACACCAGTGAACAACATGACAATGACAAGTAATACCAGTGAGCAACATGACAATGACAAGTAATACCAGTGAGCAACATGACAATGACATGTAACACCAGTGAACAACATGACAATGACAAGTAATACCAGTGGACAATGTGACAATGACAATAATATTACAAATAAGCTTTTATCATCATCTCTGTATGTCCTATCTTTATAAATTGATTTAAAATATGGCATTTGTTTCCAGTGCACGAGACGATATCTGTGGATTCTCTGCTGAACGACTTCAAGACAAAACTAAAAGGTAGGTTATACACTTCATAAACAGTATGATCAAAATGTGTTGCCCTTGGGTCATAACAGTGAGGTAAGATAGGTAACGTCTTGACCTTGACCTGCATAACAGCTATCTCACATCACATCACTAAAGGGAAACAACAAACGTTCGCACTGGAATAAGAAACATGAGGCGAAGGTTACATTCTGCTGGTCTCCGTTCTTGACATCCAGCATTTCAATTGTTTGAAAAGCATTACTTGAAAGTTGACGGATGACAAAGTAGACACAATTTATGGATAATAACTTCTATATTTACTGTAAAGGCGACGTTCCGGAAAAGATCCAAATACCGTTGTCAAGCAAGACTGTGTGGAGGCAGTGTGAGGGTAGGCTCTGGCAGTAGTACACTTTGCTTGACAACGGAGTTGTTATCTATAAATTGTGTCTACTGCCATCCAACAATTCGTCCACCATTGTTTACAAACGGCGCCACAAACGTTTTTGGGATGTGGCGGAAGAAGCACCAGACCGATTCTGAGCTGATTTCATAATGATCCTACGGGGTATCACATCTAATGCAAACACACAATTGCATATTGCCAGCACACAACGCAACAGGAGTGATTATTTGTAGTACAATTTATGATCACTATGCTTTGTCCCGATCGTTTAGGACCATAATTCTCGCCCACAACATTGACATGTGGTCATAGAAGTGCGTTTAGTCAAGGCGCTGGCATCCCATGGGGACACATTGTGCTCCCCTTTTTGCTGATATGGTTCTTTATGCATATGAATCAGCATTTCGGCTCGGATTAGCAAAGTCAGCCCAAGGTAATTTGGCTAAGAAGTTTAACTTAGGCTTCAGGTAGCGATGATCTGATATCGTTCAAAAACCATCCCCTTCCACTGTTCTAACCACATGAACTAGAAATACAGGAGACCACTGACACCGCATCGTCTTTCATACTTCGATCTGTGCAAGATTCAGAGTGACAAACCACTTCCGACAAGACTGTATGTCTTCAACTTTCCAATAGTCAACTTTCCCTATGTCAAGCACTATTCCAGCTGCAGCCTTAGGTGCCTACATTTCAGAACTTTTGAGGTACAATCGAGCATGCTCTTTCTATCAAGATTTCAAAGAGAGTCATACGAATCTTGCTCAAAAGTTGTTTGATTAAGCTTTCAAAATGATTATGGTAGATATGTGGGGGACATTTCGAAATGTGACGCATCAGAGACAAGAGTGATGTCCGATGCAATTCCTATTTTGGCTTGTATAGATGCATTTATAATGAATATGGAAAGGATTTTGTCTTTTATATTTATTCCGCAACAAGACATAGGTAGGATAATAGGATAGGATATTCACAATTCTAATGACACATTGCTGATAGCATATCCATCAAAATTCATTTTTTGACAATACTCTCGTGTCCTCTAAATGATTACTGACTGATTCAGAATCAGAAGATTGACTATTTGCAATTGTTCAAAACGTGCTTTCATTTTCATGGAATTTGTGATTAATTTGCATTAAGACTCGTTTATAATACTCTGTATGGGAGATAATGGTTCCTGGCAAACCAGTGGCAGGGAATTGGCAATTTTGACCATTATTGAGCAATATAACATCATCAGTATACCAGATATCTAACTCAAAACGGACGGAAAGCGTGGATGATTGATGGCCTTGTATACTATAATCCTGATCAGACAACTGGTCAGCAAATGTCATGTGTCTAGAGCTAATGAGGATGGGTTGGAGAAAATGTCAGAACATTGAATTTGTTTTTATTGTTTTCGCACCCCCGTGTTATAGCCTGATTCTAGCTCATCTTGTTAAGTAACACTCACTCACTCACTCACTCGGTCAAACACAGACAGAACCACCAGGGTATCCGATGAAAAGGTGAAACAGCGGCATCATTGTTCTGAAGGCTTACGAGCAACTTACTACCTATCACAGATGTATCAAGACATGCCCATCTTTTACAAAAAGAAATACAAGTGAATAAGACAATTCAAAATGTGATGATGTTTTCAGATATACAAAGTGCAGGCTTGTGGAAATCTAACCCTTCTCTGAAGTCATGCAGCGAGACTAAAGGCTGTAAGTAATCTGAGTCTGATTGTTACAAGTTACATATCTGTTCCTGCTTTTTGGCTATGTCAAATATGTAACTCGAACTTTGTTACATAAGTATATCATTTCAATCAGTGTGAGTGTATGGTTTTGGCAACATTATTATAGCAGCATAGACCTGTCTTGTTTAAAATACCGCCTTTGGGGTGTAGTAGTAGACCGTCCACCAGGAGAGCGGAAGATCAGGGAACAGAAAGATGTTAAAAGATGGTACTTGTTGTTACCCTGTCTAGCGCTAGGCATTAAGGGTCTAAAACAAGGACTGGTCGGCTCGAAGTCTGAGTGGGGTATTTATGTGAAACTGCGGCATGGCATTTCAGTGGGCCAGCACTTTATAATCGGCATTAGACTAGTACAAGCAGACAAACACACACGCATACATAAACGCAATAATTTTGGACGCGACGTTAACCCTATTTCAAAAAAATGTTCAAGGTAAATTCAGGACGCGGTATCACAATACATGTTCTTTCCAAACGAGGATAGGGGACACGAGTCGCCCAGTCGTCTAAGGCGTCGCCATTCGCTGTGCAGAGTTGGGCACGCCAGAACCCTATGATTGTAGGTTAGAATCCCGGTTCGCCCCGATTTTTTCTAGGTTTGTCAGCACCATACCCGTGCTCGTTGGTTTCACCGAGGTGGTAAACGTCTTAGACCTGCATCACTTCGGGCTTTCCTCCCATATTAAGCTGACACGCAGTGATATAACTGGAATAATGTTAAAAGCGGCGTTAAACCCAACTCACTCACTCCAAAGATAGGGAATCTTGTAAACTTCATTTCAGACGTAACCCATTGTTTCTGCACTTATTGCAGCCAGCACGCCGAAGACCCGGGTTCGATTCCTGACATGGGTACAATGTGTGAAGCCCATTTCTGGTGTCCCCCGCCGTGATATTGCTGCAATATTGCTAAAAGCGGCGTAAAACCATACTCACTCACTCACTCACTATTGCAGCCAGCCCGTGCAACGACACAAATTGCAGCCAGAGGCCTCACCAAGGGTATCAGGAAAGACTACATAGCGTCATGCACCCTACAGAAAGTGTGAATATTACTCAGAGGGGTCACATCATGGAGATGATGAAAGTCAAGCCTTCTGGCAAGAGGGTTCTGATAGTAACAGGCTCGTCGTCCGATCACTTCCTTGAATCCCAGGGCCTTATTCAGAGCCTGCACCAGAACGTGTTCCCCGAACTGGATAACTACACCTTCGTCTACTACGATCTCGGGCTGGATCCAAAGCAGAGGGAACAGGTGCATAACTCAAGTGGTCTCTTCTTAGATAGGTGGTCTCTTCCTGATGACACAACCCCAAGGGCGGAACTAAAAGATGCTACATAGGCTTTGTGTGACGGAGTACGAAAGGAGGCGCTTGCTGCGGCTATCCTAATTCCCTTGGGGCCGACCAGTTGATATTAGTTTTGGTTTGGTTTGTTGTTTAACGCCGCTCTCAGCAATATTCCAGCTCTATGACGGAGGTCTGTAAATAATCGAGTCTGGACCAGACAATCCAGTGATTAATGTCATGAACATCGATCCACACAATTGGAATCAATGACATGCATCAGCCAAGTCAGCCAGCCTGACCACACGATCCCGTTAGTCGCCTTTTACGGCAAGCATGGGTTGCTGAACACCTATTCTACCCCGGAATCTTCACGGGTCCAGTTGATATTATGTGGGTCAGGGGTTGTGAATTGTCTCGAAAAATATTAATCGTCCCTGATAATTGTTGAAAAGGATGTTACGTTTGAAAAAGAAAAAGAAAATTTTGGGCAACAAAATAAATTGTTGCAAGAATCTTTTTTGAAATAACATATTTAGGGTTATAGTTTTAATTAAACGATATCTGGTTTTATAAATATACAGTCTTCATACACCCCGCCCCCCTCAACCAGTGATAAATGCTCAGTCTCTTACATTAGAACAGAATTGCTTTGTCCATCTTGAAACTTGAATCATTTCATTTTATTTTCCCCCAATCATTGTTCTAGCTTCAACCACCCCTTGACAAAGCTGCAATGTTGCTGAATTCAATCATAATTTGGAAATGTGATTCTGATCAGATAAATGAAATCAAATGAACTACCGCTGTTGGAAAAAGCACTTTTTTCAAACCAAGTAGGGAACCTCATTACATCTGCAATCATATAGTCTGCCTTTTCAAATAATACTGTGAAAAGTTTCATTTGGAGCGGAATACACATGCAATTTCTGACAGGGCTCTTCTACCTTACTACGTAATACTTTATGTCGTTCTTAATTATATTTTACAATTCTTATGTAAATATATAATCCGTTTGTTGCAAAATCGTACCGATGAAATGCAAAACAGATATAAATCAACAGTTCGTCTTAAATAGCATGAAAGTTTTTTATTTTTCTATACCAACTCGTCACCATAAGTAGAGAGAAAGTTGTTTAACAAACAATCATGTAATTGTTGGTGTTTGTGACTAAACGCGCACCTGCTTAATCGTTAGACATACAATTTATTTTAATCAAAAGGCCACAAGCTTTTGAAAGAAAGAAATGGTAATTATAAAAACAGTGTACATGATCCTATTTCAGTTGAGGAAACACTGTCGCTGCGAGGTACGGCGGTATCCTGTTGAGAAGATGCCTCACATGCATAAAAAGCTACGATGTTACACGTGGAAACCATTCATAATTGAGGTATTATTTTTGAGGGTTTACAAAGTAGTAGGGTTGCATGACACCGGTGTTCAATCCTAACAATAGCTATAATAGCATACCAATTACCTTTCACCAAGGTTTGTTTATGAATATTATATAACACAAGTAGGCATGTCGTATACCTATTGAACATATATTTTCAATTGTAGGACAAAAGGCATTCGTAGTCTTGCCTATAGCCAAATTGCCTTAACTGACATACGTGGAATGAGCTAGGTGGAATTTGATGGTGTACACTACTACATAGGATACTTAATTCAAAAGTAATATTTTGTTTTTAGTTTCAACAAAATCAGTAAATGTGCATTCGTGCGACTAGATTTCGGGGCACTGTTCCACTGAATAACCCCTCAGCGAGGACTTTCTGCAGATACATCCATCTCACACAACTCACATAACACGCATCACAATTCTAACTTAAGGAAATATGAGGAATGATATAACATCAAACGACAAATGTCATTTATATTTCATTTGGGTCGACATCCATCGTATTGGTAGCTTAATGATTGAACCATTAGGCTGCATTGGCGCTGACAGACCACAGTGCTTTCACGAATATCTTGATTTATAGTATTTAGCACGCCAGGAAGAGAAAATTACGTACGTCCGCTTCCTAAAGTTCATGAACAGTGTGATGGAAACACAATAGTGTAGATTAATAGGGGACGGTGTTGGAGTGAGTGAGTGAGTTGGGTTTAACGCCACTTTTAACATTATTCCAGTTATATCACGGCGTGTCAGCTTAATGTGGGAGGAAAGCCCGAAGTGATGCAGGTCTCAGACGATTACCACTTCGGTGAAACCCACGAGCACGGGTATGGTGCTGACAAACCTAGAAACATAATCGGGGCGAACCGGGATTCGAACCCACAATCATAGGGTTCTGGCGTGCCCAAGGGACGCAACTCTGCACAGCGAATGGCGACACCTTAGACGACTGGGCCAGGACGGTGTTGGAGAGGCGGGGCATGGAAAAACGACACAGCTCTTAATTACACAGTATTTATTTTATTCTTAAATATGAGCACTATTTAGGCACTGCTTATTTATTTTAGGGAGGGACGATCCGAAACAAATTGTCACATGTATTTTGGGGGATGGTAGTGGGTAGGGGGTTGTGGTGGGGCATGAAAAACTTACATAAAAAAGGTGGTTTTGAGGGGGCGTCAAAGTGAGATACAGTTCAAAGGCCAATCTCTACCACCATCCATCCCCCTTATCTTTGTACGGGTTTTATGATCATGTCGTTGGTGGATACACATGCACTGGTACATTGGCCATTGACAAACGTCATCTCACATGTGCTACCAGACATGCGTAGACAGATATCACATACAAAAGATACCAATAATGATATCCACCTTTGTACTTCCAGGCAAACATCCGTTCTGTAGACATTTTGATCTGGGCGGATGCATCGGTAAGATTCCCAAAGTCCAGTATTGGACCACTTCTCAAAGAGGTCAACGCGAAGGGCGCCATCATGGAAGTGGGGACGCCACCATACTCAGTCTCAGATCATGTGCAGAAAATAACATTTGACTATTTCGGTGAACAGACATGTCATTTCGCTCAAGTTGGCGAGATGCAAGCAACATTTCTTGTTTTCAAAAATGAGCGTTTCATCAGGGAGGCGATTCTGAAGCCTTGGATAGCATGTGCATTGGATTCAAGATGTATGTGTCCGTCCGACCCAGAGAAGCTTATAGTATGTTATACATACGTTAGAAAATATAACAAGTGTCACAGGTTTGATCAAGCAGCTCTGAATTTAATTCTAGCAAAATTGTTCTGGGGCAATGAGCAAACCTTTACGCCATCAAGAAAATATATTGACATAAAGAAAGAGGATAAAGTTCACTATTTTGATCAGTTAGGAAACTGATGTTTTGTTTTCTGGTAATGTGTTTAACATGGTTGTTGTTTGTATGCAATGCTCAGATATCGTTTATGTGGGTGTCCAGTGTAAACATGTTAACTACCCCCATTTGTTAAACTATGTGAACATGAATTGGATTATACCCTTATTGAAAGTCAAGAAATAACAGATCTCATAAAGTCCCTACCGGTAAATAAAGCAAGCGGTCCCGACAACGTGAATCACAGATTACTAAAGAATATGTCACTATCCATAGCCAATCCTTTACGCTTGTTATTTAATTTGCCTCTTGAACAAAGCACATTCCAATCACAGTGGAAACTTGCTAATGTAATGCCTTAGTACAAAAAGAGAGATAAATCCAACCCTTCCAACTACAGGCCTATTTCACTGTTATCTTGTCTTGGGAAATTATTTGAAAGACTCCCTTTTAAAAGAATGTATAATTACTTTCTGAAGAATAAACTACTTTCCAAATAACAATCGGGATCCATGCCAAACAATTGTACTACATATCAATTAATTGAAATTTACCATCACATTTGTAATTCACTTGATGATCATAAATATGTTTGTATGATATTCTGTGATATTTCTAAGGCATTCGACAGGGTATGGCACAAAGGTATATTGCATAACAATATGGTATAACTGGTAAATTATTAGCTTGGTGTCGTAGTTATCTGTCAGCCTGTTGTCAAAGAGTATTTATTAATGGTAGTTTATGAAGTAAAAAATTCACAAAAGCAGGTGTCCCACAGGGCTCTGTACTGGGGCCGTTCCTATTTCTAGTTTACATAATGATATTACTGATCAGCTTCAAAATATTACTAGGTCATTTGCCGACGATACATGTATAGGAACTTCATCTACTGATATGGTCGTAATTGAAGACAGACTAAATCAAGACCTTCTCTCTCTCCACCAGTGGGCAAGCACATGGCTTGTAAACTTTAATCCAACCAAGACCAAATACATGCTTTTTAGTCACAAACAGGTACAGGATTATCCAAACATTTGCTATGCTAACAGTGCCATTGAACATGTTGTAACCCACAAACATCTGGGGGGCACGTTATCTCAAGATACGAAATGGACTGCACATGTTTCAATTATTGCTAGGTCAACAGGGAAAATGGTTTCAGCTATGCGTAAACTTTAATATAAATTAGATAGATGATAATCTGTCAAAAATCTATCTGACATTTATAAGACCTATTCTGGAGTATGGGACAACTGTTCTGCTTATAACGAAAATTATCTTGAATTAATACAACTTGACGTCGACGCTGCCTGAATTGTGACTGGCTTGACCAAATTTGCCTCGAGAGAAAGTTTATATTTCGAAACCGGCTGGATACGACTAAAAGAGAGACGAAAAGTTAAAAAACTTACGACAGTGCACAAAGTAATAATAAATGAATGTCCCTCATATCTAAATTATTTGTTACCCAACAATAGATCAGCTGCTTCAAATTATAACCTACGTAACAAACAGAACATGACTGTACCTTTTGCCAGAACAAGTACATTTCAGAAATCTTTTATAATAGACTCTTTAAAACAATGGAATTCACAAAATAAAAAAATATCAAAAATAGTATCTCTGTAGCCGAATTAAAAACTGAAATTTATCCAATTGTTATTAAATCTCCAAATTATTTCAGTTATGTGAAAGCGTCAAATTAATATTATCTACACAAGACTTAGACATAGATGTAGCAATCTAAATTATGATTTATTGAGGGTTAATTTGTCAGACACTATTTCTTACCTCTGCGGTTCACCACGCGAAAATGCTTTTCATTATTTTCTTGAATGTAAAAATGTATATATGTAGATGTATGTGTGAGTGTATGTAGGTATATGTGTTTGTGTGTAATACTGTATATATCTGAATATGTGTGTGTTATTATATTTTCTCATTACTTGTAATTCCTATGCACTGTACATTTATTCTGCACCACAGAATTCACATACCACAATGTAATGAAATGTATATAGGAGAAGGCCTCGTAAGGGTGTCACTTGTGCCAAATCCATTTGGTTTTCCGCAATAAAATATGTTTAAATCAAACATGTTAAGAGAACATGTTTATTATGAGAACCGGACAATAAAGATTTGTTTGTTGTTTAACATCGCACTTAGTTACTAGTATATAACTGATTGAATAGCCAGACCAGACAAGCCAGTGACTATGGTACAGTGACAGGCAATCACTACGCGTCCAAAGGTTTCTTGGTGACATTTCTAACAGTAGTAGTAGTAGTAGTAGTAGTAGTAGTAGTAGTAGTAGTAGTAGGGGCAAGAACTTTAGAAGTTCATCCTCTTTAAAACGTGACTGTAAGTGACAACTGAGTTTGGATAGTTTGATTACATGGTGCACAGTTAAAAAAGAAATCTTAACTATATGCAAATGCATTTGGAACGACAGAGGATGCCTTCTAAAACTAAAACAGTTGAAAGTATGTGGATTTGGAAACTAAACTCTCATACCACATCAATAGATGTAGATCAACTGATATGGCAAACACAGATATAATAACAATACAAGAGAAGATACAAGAGTAGGAACCATCTTAAGAATTGTGCATCTAATTTCGCTTCTAAACACGATATATAAGATTATGAGGGGTTTTCTGAAAGTATCCATAAATATACTTTCATTACTAAGCCATCAAAATCAGTCAAACTTCGTCCCAAGAAGATGTATTAGTGACAGTATTAAGCTAACAATCAAATACAAATGTCGGTTACTCGGAGTTTCAAAGATATGTTTCAACACTTGCAGAGACAAAGCTCTCAATTACGCTTAGCTTTTTGTTATTGGGAGATTTCAATCTTCAAATTGATAAACCCCATTATTCTGATGCCCAGCACTTCAATGTTCTGTAAAGCAGTTTCAATTGACAACAACGTGAACATGAACCCACGCAAAGAAATGGACACTCCTTGGAGGATGATCATCAGATGTGGTGTATCAGCTGTTAGATATGTGAGTGTAGTCAACCACACGTTATCTGACCATTGTGCGGTGTCTTGTGATGTAAACTTTGAGAGAGCCGGCTGAACCAAGAAACGCATCAAATACCGAAAAACTAAAAAGATTAACAAAGAAGTGTTCCAAGAAGACAGTATATCACAGATACAAAACACGAATGTCCAGGTTGATATCTTGATACAGCACTTTCCGATGTTCTCAACAACCATGCTCCTATTCAGATACGAATCATCACCATCCGTCCTGATTCAAGCTCGAACACGGAAGAGATTCGTGTAGGTGAGAAACTGTGGCACAAATCACAGTTAGAGGCTCATCCTCAGCTGTACAAAGCGACCACAACGTTAGGTTGGTTACAGTAAGTGTTGGGAATTGAAACAGTTTTTTTTGTATTTCAAGGCTGTTGTACCAAGTTTGAATTACCGGGTTTGGGTTTGTGCCAGACTTTTCACCAAGTTTCTATTTCTCGGTTTTGGTTTGTGCTGTTTAGGATTTTGGCCACTACTTTGGAAACCACGTTTTGTTTGGAAGTTGATAGCTGCGGTTATCGACAAACTTTGACTTTTGTGGGGATTTGAGGCACCAACATTTTCCTATACCAGTGAATGTGCCATTCTCAGTCATTTAGTCAAAGTCAACTTTGTAAACCAGTGAACATTATCACAGTCAGTTTGTACAGTCAAGACAGTCGGTCAACCACCATATGTTGTCAATGTTGAATCGGTCAGCAAAACTGTTTGAATGATGATTTGGAGTAATGTGAAAATTGTGACATTTATCCTTCTGTCTGCGTAAGTTGGAATTGTGAAATGGTTCGAAACACGTGTTTAACAGCTGCGGTTGATGAATTAATGACTGCGTACCGAAATATTGCCTTAAATTTCATTCCCTACAGTAAGGGTATCAAGTCTCGATTGATAAACTGCAGCAACAACTAAAGGACCCTTTTCAAGGAAGTCAGCAACATCTTACACAAGGCAACAGATGTTATTCTGCCAGAGTACACCAATTAAATAAAGAGTCAAAACCCTTTCCATACCCAATAGAAATCTCTGCAAAAAGCAGAGTCGATAGTGTGATACCGACTATATTATAAGCATGTGTTTCGGAATCAACAGGTGTTCGCGAACAGGTGGCATCCATCACAAACACATACAAAGGCAAGTCAATTGTTCATCTGAAAGAACATGGACACATAGGGTACAAGCCAAAATAGGGAATTGCATCGAACATCATTTTTGTCACTGATGCGGCAAATTTGGAAATGTCCTCCACATTTCCACCATAAAACCTCTTGAAAGCTTTACTGAGGCCTTGGATGTTGTAACCTTGATCACACAACTTCTGAGCAGGATCCGTGTGATGCTGTTTGAAGTCTTGGTTGAATGAGCACATGAAGGCAAGTTGACTTTTCGAAAGTTGAAATGTAAAAAGTGAAATGTAAACATCAAAGGCTGGTGCCACTGGGATATTGCTGAGGTTGAAGGGCAGGTTGACTTTTCGAAAGTTGGAGTAATCCCTCTTGTCATACAGTCTTGTGGAGAGTGTTTTGTCACTCTGTTTCTGCATGGATCTAAATATGACACGGATGAGACAGTCAACACGGTATCTCCTATATTTCTAGTTCCGATGGGTTTAATCAGTAGAAGACAATGTGTTATTGATTGTCATTGAACGATATCAGATCACCGATATACCTGAAGCTTTAAGCTTAAGTTCTTCGCCAAATTACCTTGCTTTGACTTTGTCAATCCGCGCGGAAATTCTGATTCATATGCATAAAGAAACAGATACGCAAGAACGGGAGCAGAATTGTTGCCCACAGAGATGCCTACTTCTTGCCTGAATGTCTTACCCCAAATGGTACGTAGATGCTATCAATTTGAATCCCCACCATAGGAGAATGCTTCCAACCAAATATGCAAGTATTATCCCGTATGAAGCATCCCAACATCACTGCTACATCGTCTTCAGATCTTTCAAAATACATTCAAACACTCGCTATGACTCACAAGTGTTTGGAAAAAGACTTCGCACCAAAATATCTCTCAACGCTCCTCAACTGCCACGTCCCATCACAATCTCTGAGATGACAAAACAAACACCTCACAGTTAACATCAGAACAAAACTTGGTGACCGCTCCTTTCGATGTGCAGGACTTGTACCCTGGAACAAACTCCACATCTCAATAACGTCAGCACCATCTCTTCAGGCCTTTGCAGACATTGCATGAGTATGATACGTATGTTCATGTAAAGCGCCTGTGAATAGCCTCTCTGGAACTCAATGCTGTTAATTATGATGGCGGCTAGCTCACCAGGTTCACGGCGCAAATATAATTTTAGTCCTTGGAGCTGGTCACGGATGTTTTGTTCCGTCAAATATGCATACATTGGCATGGCTTTGACCCGATGCTGCTTCAACAATTTACCATTTACTCCCGGTATTTCTGGTCACCCAGCTGCTTTTGCACAGTCAAGAAATGTGGTCTTGAGTTGGTGCTTCCACGATATTATTGTTTATAGATTATAATACAAATTGCAAATGGGGTGATACTGGCATAGGGCCATCAGGGCCCTTACTCCCTTTTCACGTAGCCCTGACACAGAATCGGACTTCTCCCAGGAAGTGCTGCCTAGTCGAACCCACCCAGTACTTTTCGGAGGTATCAGATGTTTGGTGAAACCTACGAGCACGGGAATGGTGCAGAGAAACCTAGAAACAAAATCGCGGTGAACGCGGATTCAAACCCACGATCATAGGTTTCTGGCATGCCCAAAGGACACAACTCTGCACAGCAATTTGAACCCCTTTGACGACTGGGACACCCCTACCTCGTTATTACAGATTAAAGAAATATATGGAGCACAGAGGGTTTGGGTGATCCTGGCACAGTCTGGATGGTAAGACTCATCATCAGCTCAGGGCCCTTGCCCCCTCTACACGCAGCCAAGACAGCGAATGGGACCCACCCAGTACGTTTCGGAGAATATGAAGACTCCCCTATGAGGACTCTCCAACACTGCAGCCTTCTGCATTAACCAGATTGTCAGAAGGCTGGTACTCCTGGCATCAAACCCGGCTATTTTTCCAATGTCAGTCAACAGATTGGGGATACCAAACCCAAGGTGTGGCAGTTACATATTTTAGATATTTCTTGTATTTTACATCATAAGTATAATTCATGTACATAATTAAATGCAGTTGTAGTCTTTCAGTCACAGCACTTGTATTTCAATATATGTGTGTTCAGACACGAAAACACGGAATGTGGATTCGTAATTATTATTGGGTTTAACAACCATATAAGTATCCTACATTAATTAAAACATGTATAAACATTAAACTAAAGGAGTGATTGCTGTCGATATTGTATATATCTCTTCAATTCGTCCATACTCTTGTCATCCTGTGTCTCACATTTATAAAGTAATGTTGTTGGTTTGTTTGTTGTTTAACGCCGCACTCAGCAATATTCCAGCTATATGACGGCGGTCTGTAAATAATTGAGTCTGGACCAGACAATCCAGTGATTGACATCATGAGCATCGATCCAGGCAATTGGGATCGATGACATGCATCAACCAAGTCAGCGAGCCTGACCACCCGATCCCGTTAGTCGCCTTTTACGACAAGCATAGTCGCCTCTTACGGCAAGCATGGGTTGCTGAAGACCTATTCTACCTAATGTTGAACCAGTATGCATGTCTCTGGCCTCGATATTACATGTATATGTTCAAAACGCCAACTCGTCTAAAGCGCCGCGATTCGCTGTGCAGAGTTGCGTCCCTTGGGCATTCTAGAAAACTATGATTGTGGGTTCGAATCCCGGTTCGCCCCGATTATGTTTCTAGGTTTGTCAGCACCATACCCGTGCTCGTGGGTTTCACCGAAGTGGTAAACGTCAAACCTGCATCACTTCGGGCTTTCCTCCCACATTAAGCTCACACGCCGCGATATAACTGGAATACTGTTAAAAGCGGCGTTAAAACTAACTCATTTACTCACTGTAATTATTAATCTCTCCTCACTAATGCACATTTATGTTGCAATGCCAGAATATATTTATTCACTACATCATGATGTTGATTTTTTTTTTGATTTTTTTTTTTAAAGAAATTCCCCTTTTTATTCGTCTTAGCAGGTGCAGCATTTATATATAGATGTCATGTCAATACAATTGTGGTACACGGTTTTCAAAAACTGCACATCTTTCCATGATGTTTAATCTAAGTGTAACTTCATAGCTGGGATGTCCATCACGCACATGGCCGTGGTTCAATCAGTGATACACACACCAGAGGAACATCCACAACGTATACCCTCCTCTCGACGACAGAGCCGTTGGTGGGTTACATCCTCCAGTCTGTTAGCTACGCAAGGGAGTGGAGTTTGAAGGGGAATTACCACGTCCCACCCATATGACAAACAGTGAGTGAGTATGGTTTTACGCCGCTTTTAGCAATATTCCAGCAACATCTCGGCGGGGGACACTAGAAATGGGCTTCACACATTGTACCCATGTCGGGAATCGAACCCGGGTGTCGAACGAACGCTTTAACCACTAGGCTACCCGACCGCCCCCATGACAAACAGCCGTAGGCCAACTTCCTTCACTGTTCAAAGATAATGTATCTATTGGATTCAAATACACAGTACTGATTACATCGGGCATTGTGGTTCAACAGTTGCACTCACAACGAACCACGCAACTATTCAGCATTCAGACTACACAAACATCGTTCTGTTCATGGCGATATATTTAAACACAAAAAGCAACTTTCACAGTGTTCGTGTATGTGTGGATGTGAATGTTTTGTTATCGTTAACGGTCTGGTTGTTTTCATTATCTTTTATAGATGTCCAACAGTTTGACAGAGAAAGGGAAGTTGAGAAATGGCTGCTGTTGGACTCAGAGTAAGGGTGGCACTGTATTTTGACAAAGATGGCGTGTGGCTTTAAACAACATTAACTCACACATTCACCTTACACGAAAATCACATTGGGGCCACGGGTCGACAGCGACAGGTTGTTTATTTGAGTCTCACCTCACAAAAATATTTACATAAATACGTATAAAAGGACATAAAAGTGAGCCACCCGTTAAGGGTTACGAGAGACTTAAAATGTATCACAGTATGTACAGCATAGATATATTGGTGTAAAAGGGGTATGAAAATATACTACCCGTAACTAGCCATATAAAATATTTTTTCTTCGTTGGAGAAATTAAAAAGCAGGTTTTGGCTGTAAAATATACATATATTTAAAAAGTACAATAAGTTTATCAGTATTGCATAACTCTAGAAAGTTGAGCGAACAGAGCAATTGCTGTAACGCCCATATGAACATTAACTCACGTATTCTACATATAAAAAATCACATTGGGGCCACGGGTCGACAGCGAATAGAGCTATTACTCCAACCACTACTTCCGTAACGCCCATATGAGGATAAAAGATAACAGCTTGAGTTGATTAAGCACAATGCAAACAACATTGCTTTCATCAACTCGTCACGTTGGGGTAGTGTATAGTGACATTAAAACCTGATAGTCGTGTAGAGCAGTTATATTTACTTTCCATAAATGAAATAAATACATTTTATCAAACTATTTTCCGTTGAAAGGTTTATTGTGCAAATATAACAACGAGTATGTTGAACGACCCCACTAAACCTAACACTACATTGTGCTCAGCTATATTGATAGCATGAACATCAGTTCGTGTTTGTTTCTCGCTCCTCCATATAAAAACAAGTGTACATTAAAACTCGTCTCATTTAGTTTGAAAAATGCACAAAAAAATGAAAGGACAATAGTGAAAACACTGATGCATGATAATGTGAACAGCATATTAATATTACTTTAATGCTTATCATCCAATATGTGTCTTCTAATAGGAGACATACACAGTAAGATGTCTTTGCACATCCAAAGGTTGATATTTCTTGACTGCAGTTCCGATTGACTGCAGGCTAGTGATTGGTTAATTAGGCTACTTTAATCAACTTTAATCTGATTAGCTGATATCTTACGATACTCTTTTGTGGGATAGGCGTCGACGTAAAAAAACATGGACGTTACTAAAAACCTATTTGTTTATCTCAACGCTGTATTTTGATTGATACATTTTATCATTTTACCTTTTGGAGGAGTAAGTACCTACTCCGAAACGTTGTGTCCTTATAATAAAGAAGTTGACACGCTTTCAATACAACACGCGTTAGAAAGCTGTCCATTTGTTCGATTCCTTCATTATATTATAACCTTATTCTCTTTGAATGTGTGTTTGTGTGCATTTGTGTGTGTTTGTGTGTGTTTGTGTGTGCATTTGTGTGTGTATGTGTGTGTGTTTGTGTTTGTGTTTGTGTGTGTGTTTGTGTATGTATGTGTGTCTATGTGTATGTGTGTATATATGTGTGTTGATGTTTTTTATGTGTATGTGATTATGTGTTTGTGTGTGTGTTTGTTTGTTTATTGTTTAACGACGCACTAAGCAATATCCCATACTAATTCAACAACACGAGTTAGAAAGCTGTCCATCCACCATTAACCAGTGTGTTATATCCCTATTTTCTTTGGTGAGGTGAGGTGAAATTGGGTTTAACGTCGCGTCCAAGATTATTGCACTTATATAGCGACGTGCATGCACGTGTGTGTGTGTGTGTGTTTGTGTGGCTGCTTGTACTAGAACGGACTTATGCCGATTTATAGTGCTAGCCCACTGAGATACCATGCCGCAGTTTAACATGAATACCCCACTCAGACACAGTATACTGACTCCGAGCCTACCAGTCCTTGTTTTAGCCCCTTAATGCCGAGCGCCAGACGGGGTAACAACAAGTACCATCTTTTAACGTCTTTTGGTATGACGCGGCCGGGGATCGAACCCCGGATCTTCCGCTCTCCGGGCGGACGCTCTACCACTAGACCACGGAGACGGTCTATTTTCTTTGGATGTGTGTTTGTGTGAGTATGTGTTAGTGTGTGTATGCATGTGTGTGTATGCATGTGTGTGTGCGTGCGTGTGTGTGTGTGTGTGTGTGTGTTTATTGTTTAACGATGCACTCACACAATATTCCATACTAATGTTGTGGAGGATGAATACCATTTAATATTGATTTGTTCTAAATACAATACGTTACGAGATAGATATATTCCAAACAAAGTTGTAATTCATCTGACACTGTATATAACTAATTCGTAAATGTCTACACCTAATGAAAAGATTATTTAAAACCTTGCTATGTACATGTATCATGCCAACAATCTAAGGATATAACCAAACTATATTCTGTATTTCTTAAATGTGTTCTGTACATTACGCTTCTGCTGTGCGCAGTTGGACCAGTTGTATCCTCACGAAATAAACAACGAATATAGTCGCGTCTGACAACAGGGGGTACGTGGCAATCCATCAATCAACTCTGACACACCAAGGATCATAATCGAAGCACATCTAAAATCCGAACTTACGATTAGCGGATCCTGTACAGTTTTAGTTGGTTCGTTCCCCACTCAGCAATATTCCAGCTAAATGACGGCGGTCTGTACATACTGGACTCTGGACCAGACGATCTAGTGGTTGATATCATGAGCACCGATCCACGCAATAGGGATCGATGACATGCATCAACCAAGTCAGCGAGCCTGACCACCCGATCCCGTTAGTCGCCTCTTACGACAATTGTCCTTTAGCTTTAGCATCATTGACCACAAGAAACGAAATGGCATGCTAATACATGAATGGTTTGCACAGGACGATAAATATGGCTGTCAATGTTAACTCATTTCATCTCACATTCATAAGCTGATACTGTAATGTTCATTGCTGATGCGACCAGTAAAACCAATCGGGGGAAATGAGAAAATCTCCACCTTGTTCCCAGGCCTGCCACGTCCTGTCGTGATCATGAGAACGTCTGTTTTACACGGGAGTGTAGGATCAAAGTACAGGATCACCACCGAGTGAAGGGCAAGTTGTGCTTGTCTATGCGTGGCTCATGGTACGCGGCGAGTTCACGTAAATAGGGCCTGTACTTTGTATGACACAGTAGCTGTTGTCAGCTTCACCTTCTGATTCTGAAAACAAGTGTTAAGGCTACATTGTCTTTACAAGAGTGAGTGTGCGAGTGAGTTTGGTTTTACGCCACAATATTCCAGCAATATTACGGCGGGGGACACCAGAAATGGGCTTCATACATTGTACCCGTGTCGGGAATCGAACCGGGTCTTCGGCGTGACGAGCTAACGCTTTAACCACTAGGCTACCCGACCGCCCCGTCTTTACAAGAGCATGAATGAGTGAGTGAGTGAGAAATACTTTGAACAGTATTTAAATTGACAAAGCAGAGATAATTTATGGATAATAACTTCTTTATTTACTGTAAAAGCAACTTTCCGTTATAGATCCTTATACCGTTGTCAGGCAAGGCTGAATAAGATAGATTTTTGGAGATTTTACGAGCGCTTCAACCTCTGGCTATTTCGCACTCGGTAGGCTGAATAACGAGCATGGTACAGAATATATACAGTAGGTTGAGGATTAACGGTAACAGCAATTGCTTACATCAGAGAGACTAACATGAGTAGGTTAAACAATGACAACAGAAGGATGATACTGAAACACCATGGTGGAAAGAGAACACGTGAAGAGGAAGCCAGTAATACAGGACGCCAATCGAACAGGATTAACTGCACGTAGGTGGGATGATTATTGCTTAATGAGTGAGGTGAGGTGAGGTGAAATTGGGTTTAACGTTGCGTCTAAGATTATTGCACTTATATAGCCACGTGCATGTACGTGTGTGTGTGGCTGCTTGTACTAGTCAGGACTGATGCCGATTTATAGTGCTAGCACACTGAGATACCATGCCGCAGTTTAACATGAATACCCCACTCAGAAACAGTATACTGACTGCGAGCCGACCAGTCCTTGTTTTAGCCCCTTAATGCCGAGCTCCAGACAGGGTAACAACAAGTACCATCTTTTAACGTCTTTTGGTATGACGCGGCCGGGGATCGAACCCCGGACCTTCCGCTCTCCGGGCGGACGCTCTACCACTAGACCACGGAGGCGGTCTTTAATGAGTTCTGATGTATGCAATCGTTGCTGCTGATAATCTTCAACTTACTATATATATATGTACCATGCTCATTATTATTATTATTATTTTTTTATTTTTTTTTATTTTATTTTTTTATTAGAATGGTGTTTATTACATTTATTGTAGAGACACTCACAGAGTTTGAAGTATGATGAAATGAAAGCTAAGTGCCACTGACGTGAAACTGATTGTGCATTATTCATCCTTGCTTGACAACGGTATAAGGGTGGTTCTACTTCTAAGCTAGGCCTATCAAACTATTCAGTATTTCAGTTGCTTCACGGCGTGTCA
Organism: Haliotis cracherodii; assembly: GCF_022045235.1. NCBI lineage: Eukaryota > Metazoa > Mollusca > Gastropoda > Lepetellida > Haliotidae > Haliotis > Haliotis cracherodii. The sequence goes on along the minus strand of NW_027266267.1, from coordinate 5,743,993 downwards.
GCTTTATGTTTTGGGGGCGGTCGGGTAGCCTAGTGGTTAAAGCGTTCGCTCGTCACGCCGAAGACCCGGGTTCGATTCACGACATGGGTTCAATGTGTGAAGCCCATTTCTGGTGTTCCCCGCCGTGATATTGCTTGAATATTGCTAAAAGCGGCGTAAAACCATACTCACTCACTCACTTTATGTTTTGGCGGAAAGTCTGATATTGTGAGCCGTCGGGATTCGACGACATGTTGTTTGTTTGTTGTTTAACGCCACACACAGCAAAATTCCAGCTATATGACGCGGAACGTAAATAATCGAATGTGGACCAAAGAATCCAGTGACTGAAATCATGAATATGCACGAGATACCTAATTGGGACACGATGACAAGCATCAACCTGAGCACCCGATTCCGTCCGTCGTCTCTTCCGACAAGCATGGTTTCCTGAAGACCAATTCTAACCGGATCTTCACGGGGTCATGGATGCGTGACTCATACACTTTTTATGGACAGCAACCTCTTTTATTCTTTGTCATGAAACGTCTCTGAAACGTCGTGACAAAGAATATGAGAAGTTGCTATCCATGAAAGAAACTGCCTTTCAAAGTGAGTAAGTTGGGTTTAACGCCGCTTTTAACAGTATTCCAGTAATATCGCGGCGTGTCAGCTTAATGTGGGAGGAAAGCCCGAAGTGATCCAGGTCTCAGTCGTTTACCCCTTCGGTGAAACCCACGAGCACGGGTATGGTGCTGACAAACCTAGAAACATAATCGGGGCGAGCCGGGATTCGAACCCACAATCATAGGTTTCTGGCGAGCCCAAGGGACGCAACTCTGCACAGCGAATCGCGGCGCCTTAGACGACTGGGCCACTCGTGCCCCCTGCCTATCAAAGACATAGAGGGGTTAGATGACATGCAGATAACCACGTCACTGACGTCCAACCTACGTCGCCTCTTGCGACAAGCATAGGTAACGGGGAATCCCCATCGAGGTGATATGCACACCGTCGGGAAGTATGGTGACACACATTCAGCCAAGGCACCAGTAAATGATCGAGTCTAGACCAGGCAAACCATTGGTCAGTAAAGGGACCACATGTCCTGTTTTCAGCGTCACGTTAATCTGCTTGTGTGATGACTCACCTCTATCCGGGATCTCATACAGATGACCTTTTTTCACAACAAAGCAATTTTTGAATGGAAGCTTGAATTTCGTACCTGAAATAAACAATAAACTAAATAAATGTCATTTGTTTAACTTGGATTGAAGAATGTTTCTTTCCGGTTCAAGGAAGGGTGAATACTGAGAACAATACTATGTTTAAAAAGTGAATATTGAATCAACGTATGAATGAAATGAATGAACGAACGAACGAACGAACGAACGAACGGAAGAACGAATGAAAGAACGAACGAACGAACGGAAGAACGAACGAAGTTCCTCCAGAATTTACATCCAAAGAATTACAGAAACTCTGATGTTCTCAATGCAAATGCATGATGGTGGTATTACATTAATAAAAATAGGTACTTAGGTACAAGGTATATTAATTATATTCATCATCAACTCTGTACACAAGTGACAACTATTGCGATACAACAGATGTAAATTGGGGTTAATCTAATACATATTTTTTTCAAATTTAAGATATATTCACGAAATATTAATGGTGTGTTTTGCCATGTACACTGATTCAAAATCCGGATTGTATCCCTGATCCATGAAATAGTGTAAGTATACCATTCTCTTCCAGAAGTTCAATTTCAACATCCAGTTTGTCAATGAGAGTGGAGAAGAATAAATTTTGATTATTCATAAAACATTCCCAGTGTAAAACTACATGTCTCTCATAATTAAATGAATGTCTGCCACGTGTAGAACGTAAGTGTCGAGAAGCTATCTTAAGGTAGTATTGGATGCAATACATAAGATGAGGATCAGTTAGTGCCAGTTTCCAGGCAATGAACAGTTTTAGTAGTAACAAGTGAAAGAAGCGCTCGTAAAATAACAATTGTCTTTCCCCGGGTCTAATTGTGATAGTTTCCTGGTAAGTCGATGTGACTTATAGGTGATTGCAAACCAGTTGTTTATAACATGACCCAGAAGTGCTTGATATTTGTTGTATGGTTACTGCATCAATGGAGAGACAATGTTGTTTCTACAGCCCTACAGCCGGTAATACGATTAGAGTTACATCCCTTTAGTTAATAGTTGTGGTTGCTTGCAACACTTGGGCGGACTACATCATTCGAGAAGTTTCGAGAGGTGACAGTTTCTGGATAGCTGGCGGTTCCTATATAAGAGCCTGACGAGAGAGATTCGATGCCTTTTTTGACCTGACTAGCGTCTTATTTACTTGCTTCGTAAGGACGGAATACTTATCTGAAGACGCTGACTGCCTGCCACAAAACAACAATACAGTAAACTACGGTTATAACGAACGCGCTTATAACGAACACGCTTATAACGAACTGACGGATATAACGAACTTACTTTTTTGGTCCCGACTATTTGCTGTAGTTATGCTGTATATATGCTTATAACGAACTACGGTTATAACGAACTAAAATTAGTAGTCACTTTGAGTTCGTTATAACCGTACTTTACTGCATTTGTCGTGCCGTAGCCTTGCGACCATCTACTCTTCACAGTACTACAATTTCAGGTAATGGCAGTGTTCGCATCTATGTTGTGCACGGGCTTGAGCTCATTTGACTTTCGTGGGATATAATATGATTCTGACACACATCACTTCTACCACACATATGAACATAGAAACGTTGAGAACACAAAACCTGCGAAGCATCTATGAAGTACCGGGTCGGGAAACTATCTTAAGAAAGTATTGGATTCAATAGCAAATATGAGGATAGGATGATGCTAGTTTACAGTCACTGAACAGTTTTAGTGGCAACAGGAGAAAGGAGCGCTCGTAAAACATCTATGAAGAATGGACGGCGGCAAATGTTTCTTTTGACAGTAACAGCACTCACCTCCCATCCTGAGCAGGACGCTGTACAGGATGAGGGTCAGGATGAGGGTGGCTACAGATACAAGAGCCAGGATGTACCCAGGGATGCAGTTCTCACCAGGATCTGAAACTGAGAGTCAGAGTGTTTCATTATTTCTTTGCGACCGCCTCCGTGGTCTAGTGGTAGAGCGTCCGCCCGGAGAGCGGAAGGTCCGGGGTTCGATCCCCGACCGCGTCATACCAAAAGACGTTAAATGACTTGTTGTTACCCTGTCTGGCGCTCGGCATTAAGGGACTAAAACAAGGACTGGTCGGCCCGGAGTCAGTATACTGTTTCTGAGTGGGGTATTCATGTTAAACTGCGGCATGGTATCTCAGTGAGCTAGCCCTATAAATCGGCATCAGTCCGGACTAGTACAAGCAGCCACACAAACACACACGTACACCACGTCGCTATATAAGTGCAATAATCTTGGACGCGACGTTAAACCCCATTTCACCTCACCTCACCATTCTTTCTTGCTATTCAAAGGGCGGTCGGGTAGCCTAGTGGTTCAAGCGTTCGCTCGTCACGCCAAAGACCCGGGTTCGATTCCCGACATGGGTACAATGTGTGAAGCCCATTTCTGGTGTCCCCCGCTGTGATATTGCTGGAACATTGCTAAAAGCGGCGTAAAACCATACTCACTTTGCTGTTCAACGCCGCACGTCTGACATAACATACTTGATATCCACAGGTATTCATTCTCCTGAGAGAAGGACATACTTGATATCCACAGGTATTCATTCTCCTGAGAGAAGGACATACTTGATATCCACAGGTATTCATTCTCCTGAGAGAAGGATCATGTTTTGGGGGTTTTTATTGATGTACTGTGCATTTGTTTGCTTGTTTTCGCAACTCTAAGTCTGTCATCGTTATTAGTAATGTTTTTTAAGTGGCGTAAGACGCAACGTACGTACAATACGAAGGCCATAAAGAGAAAACGGCAAAGCTGCTCAATTGTGGGGTTGTGTGTCACTGCGTAATTGAAATACTCATCACGAAATGCCTGTAGCATTAATAACAAGCATGAAAAACGTATCTCCCCGCCAATGATACAACCACTGAGAACAACACTAAACCTTCTTGATCACAAATTCCACCTGGGTGAGTGAGTGAGTGAGTGAGTGAGGGAGTTGGGTTTAACGCCGCTTTTAACAGTATTCCAGTTATATCACGGCGTGTCGGCTTAATGTGGGAGGAAAGCCCGAAGTGATGCAGGTCTCAGACGTTTACCTCTCCGGTGAAACCCACGAGCACGGGTATGGTGCTGACAAACCTAGAAACATAATCGGGGCGAGCCGGGATTCGAACCCACAATCATAGGTTTCTAGCGTGCCCAATTCCACCTGGGACTTGTTCTAGAGAGACAATGACACTGCATTGAAGAATCAGAGGCTAATATGCTGCCAGTCGACCACGAGCATATAACGGGATACAGAAGATTCAAGGACCTGCAAATCATGGAGACAGGTAAATATAAACTTTCATGAATTCCTAACGGTAAACGACACCAGTTTATGATCAGACTGATTATTGCCCAGTATAATCAAGATAACGTTATATTGAATGGTCTTTTGGGTTTTGCTCCAGGAACAAATCCTACCCACATTTGAACCTTTGTGCAATTTACTATCATGGAATCCGGAAAGGAAATTGTTTCCGTGGTAGTAAAAGGCACCAATACGCTGCTTGACTGATATATGTGCAGAGGTTGATCAAGAAATATTAAACGATCTTTGAGTTATTCTGCGGAACGAAATATATATATGGCACAAACATGACGGGCGAACAGCACCGACTCCACTATACAACCTCCAGCTATGCTGTGAGAGATGGAAATGGATCCAGTTTGTGAACTGGTTCTACACATGAGTGAGTGAGTGAGTTGGGTTTAATGCCGCTTTTAACAGTATTCCAGTTATATCACGGCGTGTCAGTTTAATGTGGGAGGAAAGCCCGAAGTGATGCAGGTCTCAGACGTTTACCACTTCGGTGAAACCCACGAGCAGGGGTATGGTGCTGACAAACCTAGAAACATAATCGGGGCGAACCGGGATTCGAACCCACAATCCTAGGTTTCTGGCGTGCCAAAGGGACGCAACTCTGCAGTGCAAATCGCGGCGCCTTAGACGACTGGGCCACCCGTGCCCCGGTTCTACACATTAGACGTATTTCAAAGAAATCGCATTATTTCTTAAACTGAAGAAGTATTTTGTTTACCTGTTCACTGGCGGACAAGGCACAACAAGTTTTTCAGAATAGTTACTTACGGATCTGCATTACATCTGTGGAAGGTGCGACTGACGGGGTTGAGTCCTGTCTAGCTAGAACCACAGAAATAAACAACTACAAGTCACGTGCAACATGTGAAGATATGTCAATCAAATTAATATCCGATATTTTGTGATACGACACCTCTCTGCGTGAAGGTCATACGACATCTCAAGATGAGGAGGAGGCATCGGGTGAACTTTCTATTCAACCAATCAGCGTCGAGGCTTGTAATTTTTCGGTGCGAATAAGCAAAGAATTCAGACAAGCATTTTTTTCTGTATCTCGAACTAAAATGATAGGTGAGGTGAGGTGAAATGAGGTTTAACGTCGCGTCCAAGATTATTGCACTTATATAGCGACGTGCATGTACGTGTATGTGTTTGTGTGGCTGCTTGTACTAGTCCGGACTGATGCCGATTTATAGTGCTAGCTCTCTGAGATACCGTGCTGCAGTTTAACATGAATACCCCACTCAGACACAGTATACTGACTCCGAGCCGACCAGTCCTTGTTTGAGCCCCTTATTATCGAGCGCCAGACAGGGTAACAACAAGTACCATCTTTTAATGTCTTTTGGTATGACGCGGTCGGGGATCGAACCCCGGTCCTTCCGCTCTCCGGGCGAACGCTCTACCACTAGACCACGGAGGCGGTCCGAACTAAAATGATAAGTATAGAATGTACATATAAGGCAGCAGCTTAATATTGTCCTGGATATTTCAAACATACTGGCGTGTCAGGACGCGATGCCATCTACACCAAAGAGGGAGTGACATCTAAGGAATATTTATGTTCTATGTTGGTTTTCTTTTATGCAAATGCAGTTGGTAGAGAAATGAAACCGAATCGTTTGAGAAAGCTGACATCTGATTGGATTAGATTGGGAGGTCAGAGTTCACCTGACGCGACCTCCTATGGTTGTTTTCTCACATCTTTACGCAGAGAGGTATGGTGTCTACCCACGGTGATTTTACACCGCTTTTAGCAATATTCTAGCAACATCACGGCACCAGAAATAGGCTTCACACATTGTACCCATGTGGGAAATCGAACCCGGGTGACGAGCGAACGCTTTCACCACTAGGCTACCCCACCAGCCCCTTCACACAGAGAGGTATGGTGTTTGTTTGTTATTGTTTAACGCCGCACTCAGCAATATTCCAGCTATATGAGCGGTCTGTACATACTTGAGTCTGGACCAGAGAATCCAGTGATTGACATCATAAGTATCAACTGGGATAAGATGACATGCATCAACTCCGTCAGCGAGCCTGACCACCCGGTCCTCTTAGTAGCCTCTTTCGACAAGCACAGTCGCCTTTTACGGCAAGAATGGGGTGCTGAAGACCTATTCTACCCCGGATCTTCACGGGTTAGAGGTAGGGTGTCTTCACACAGACAGGTATGGCGTCGGTGTAGAAGATCTGATTTTACTTAGATGCAGGCTGTGTACTTTGTGTCTAAATGTACAAAGGCCCTTCTTTAACTTGTCATGCTGCATTCATACGAAATTTTGAACAACACGACAAAGAAGACATTGCATCCGTCTTATAAAGGTGTTCTTCCAGAGGAGTGAGTGAGTGAGTATGGTTTTACGCCGCTTTTAGCAATATTCCAGCAATATCACGGCGGGGAACACCAGAAATCGGCTTCACACATTGTACCCATGTCGGGAATCGAACCCGGGTCTTCCATGTGACGAGCGAACGCTTTAACCATCAGGCTACCCAACCGTCCTCTTCCAGAGGATTGGATTGCATTCGGACCACGTCAAAGATGGTGAGAAAAGTACTAAACGGAGTTGAGACGTTTGTTTTCCAGTATGTTTTTTGTATGACGAAGGCGTATAAATATTCGAGTTTGGAGCAAACAATCCGGTGACCAAGTCACAAACCGAGCCTAACCACCAAATCCACTTACTCGCCTTGTACGACAAACATAGCTTCCTGGGGATCAGACCGCCTCCGTGGTCTAGAGGTAGAGCGTCCGCCCGGAGAGCGGGAGGTCCGGGGTTCGATCCCCGGCCGCGTCATACCAAAAGACATTAAAAGATGGTACTTGTTGTTACCCTGTCTGGCGCTCGGCATCAAAGGGCTAAAACAAGGACTGGTCGGCTCGGAGTCAGTATACTGTGTCTGAGTGGGGTATTCATGTTAAACTGCGGCAGGGTATCTCAGTGTGCTAGCACTATAAATCGGCATCAGTCCGGACTAGTACAAGCAGCCACACAAACACACACACGTACATGCACGTCGCTATATAAGTGCAATAATCTTGGACGCGACGTTAAACCCAAGTTCACCTCACCTCACCTTCTGGGGATCAGCTCTAATATTGCAACCCCGCGGGGTTTAGTGTTCATTTTCACAGAAAATATATACTGCTGATCGTTGTTAAATCGCACATTACTCACCAACAACATTCACCACAATGCTCGCTTTGAACTCCCGAGAGGAACTAGACATACATATGACCTCGGTCCCGTTATCTTCGGCTTTCAAGGTCAGGGACAAAAAGCTTGTTCTGTTGCACGTGCGTAAGGCATCCACTAACCGCCCAGTTTTCACGTTCCCACGGAAATCTTTTCCAAGTGGATGGTCCCAGTTCCAGGAAAAGAATTGTCCTCTTGGAGACCCGTTCGCGGAACATCCAAAGATGATTAGGTCTCCATCTTCATATAGTGGTTTTGAAGGCATAATTGTCAATAATGGTGGACCACGTGTTACTGAAATCAAATTTTAACAATCTGTAGACCTGCATATTCTGTTTATGAATTTATTATGGACCATTATTAAAAAAATCCGATTTTGTCTCACATATTTCACCAGCATTCGGGGGCACGGGTGGCCCAGTCGTCTAAGGCGCCGTGATTCGCTGTGCAGAGTTACGTCCCTTGGGAACACCAGAAACCTATGATTGTGGGTTCGAATCCCAGTTCGCCCCGATTATGTTTCTAGGTTTGTCAGCACCATACCCGTGCTCGTGGGTTTCACCGAAGTGGTAAATGTCTGAGACCTGCATCACTTCGGGCTTTCCTCCCACTTTAAGCTGACACGCCGCGATATAACTGGAATACTGTTAAAAGCGGCGTTAAACCCAACTCACTCACTCACTCGCTATTGTGCCTTCTGTCACCTGGAAGTATATTCTTTTTAACTTATAAGTGAAGATATCTTTGTTCATCTTTCCCAAGCAAGCTTTTATACACAAGAACAACATTAACTGGAAGTTATTAGAGAGTCACTGCCTACCCTCACGAAGCCATCTTACAAAAGCTTTGGGGGACATGGGAGGCCCAGTCGTCTGAGTCGTTGCAATTCGCCGTGCAGAGGTGCGTTTCTTGGGCGCGCCACTATATCTTATGATTGTGGGTTAAAATCCCAATTTGCCCCGATTATATTTCTAAGTTTGTCATCAAAGTGGTATGTGTCTAAGAGCTGCATCACTTCGGGATTGGGGGCGGTCGGGTAGCCTAGTGGTTAAAGCGTTTCGCTCGTCATGCCAAAGACCTGGGTTCGATTCCCGACATGGGTACAATGTGTGAAGCCCATTTCTGGTGTCCCCTGCCGTGATATTGCTGGAATATTGCTAAAAGCGGCGTAAAACCATACTCACTCACTCACTTCGGGATTGCAACCTACATTAGGCTGACATGTCGTGATATAACTGGGATACTAACGGAAGCTTCGTTTAACCCAACCCAATCACTCACTCCTCCAACATGAAGCTGACACGCCGTTATATTACTGGAACACTGGCCAAAGCAGCGTTATATATAGCTAACCATATCTCACTAGCTAACTAAACGATCAGTTTAAGTCCTTGATGCGCATAAACGGTAGCCTTGTCGAACTAAATGCTCATGTTCATCATATGGAGTTCAGCTTCCCCGACAGGTGGGTGACAACGTGTCAGCTTAATGTAGGAAGATAGCCCACGTGACACGAATACAGTAAACTACGGTTATAACGAACACGCTTATAACGAACTGACGGATATAACGAACTTACTTTTTGGTCCCGACTACTTGCTGTAGTCATGCTGTATATGTACTTATAACGAACTACGGTTATAACGAACTAAAATTAGTAGTCCCTTTGTGTTCGTTATAACCGTAGTTTACTCTATTTGATTTGAACACACGATCATCGGACACTGTCATGTCTATGGGTGGCAAATATACAGTGGAAACATTGTCCTATAAGTGGCCTTTCCCCGATGAGAACCATTCACATCACGCCTATTCATATACAGTAAACTACGGTTATAACGAACACGCTTATAACGAACTGACGGATATAACGAACTTACTTTTTTGGTCCCGACTATTTGCTGTAGTCATGCTGTATATATGCTTATAACGAACTACGGTTATAACGAATTTAAATTAGTAGTCCCTTTGAATTCGTTATAACCGTACTTTACTGTAATATTGTTTAAGCCATTCAATCTTACATTTCACAGTCGTTAGAGTCGGCCACATGGGCTTGGTGGTCACATTTGTTCACACACCAATTTTTAGTAAAGTCAGATCTAGTTCTCTCTGCCACTGAACAAAGGTCTGAGGACATCCCATTGCAGGTCACGTCAGAACGACCTTTCGCGAATTTTGACCGACCAATGAAATGACCGACAAGAAGTCAACATTAGCCAATCAGAAAGTATGCTTTAATTGAGCTATTCGTATAGTTGTTGGTTGGTTGGTTGTTTAACGCCGGACTCAGCAATATTCCAGCTATATGACGGCGGTCTGTAAATAATCGAGTCTGGACCAGACAATCCAGTGATTGATATCATGAGCATCGATCCAGGCAATTGGGATTGATGACATGCATCAACCAAGTCAGCGAGCCTGACCACCCGATCCCGTTAGTCGCCTTTTACGACAAGCATACTCACCTTTTACGGCAAGCATGGGCTGCTGAAGACCTATTCTACCCCGGAATCTATTCGTATAGTTTCAAACTGGCAACTTCAATTCCAGACAACACTTTGCATTCACAAGATTAATACAGAACAAAAGACCAATTTAATAGGTGCCAAGATTGCATAGCAATACTTTCCACGGGCTATGCAAAGAGTCCCTTTCGTTCAAATGTTTATCCGATTGAATCGAGAGAACATTTGTTCGGAATACCCCGCTTTTACCTATTCGAGGTTGCATGATTAGAATACACATTCCGACTGCCACTTTCCTGATCTGGTAAGCGACACATTGATTGGCTTGTTGACCCGAAAGGGGATGTCCTCAGACCTTTGTTTAGCGGAGGCGAGAACTGTGATCTGATTTTAATGAAGTTAGTTCATTTGGCTGTAATCCTGCTCAATGTGGCGTTAAACAAGAAAAAACGTCATCTCACCATTTTGTCTCACGAATCCCACCCTTCTCCTGCTCGACATGCAACTAGAATTCGTGACATTCACGCGACAGAAGTAGTTTGTGACGTCAGAACATCCAGGGTCTTGTATTATGACCTCAAATTTCGATGGGAAGAAGCCGACGACCTCGATGCCTTCGACCTTTTTCGTAACAGTGTCACTTCCATCAAGCGTTGCCATGGTTACCAGACCCGATGACGTCAACTTTTGAATAAACATGATGGGGTTTCTGTCAAGAAGGAGTCGCAGTATGGATGAGCCGAAGCACGTGACGCTAAGGTTGGAGGTCTTTCCTATCGTGATGGCCCTTGGGATAAACTCTAATCTTGTGATACAGTCTGAAGAATAAAGGAACAAATAAGTACTTGCCTTTTTCAATGATGTTATTCAGTTTTCTAGACATACTTGAATCAATCATTTGATATTCTGGAGCTAAATTGTCCCAGAAAATGTTGGACAAAAGATAATTATGCTTCAAACTGTTGAAAATCAATTGCCATCCACACGATGCAAGGTGTGTGTTTTATAAACAAATATTTAGACTAAACATTCATCTCGTTTTGCAAGCTGCAGCTGAAACAATAGGCAATCGCCATACAAAATCCAAGATCACCCACACCCACACCTACCCACCCCCATCCCCCATCCCCCAACCCCCCACCCCACCCAGAATAGCAAATGGTCTGTCCCTTAGCAATAGGAAGCACAATATATTTTTAGATTGGTATTGAAAATCATTTCAGTTGCATCACCCTTGGGCAGTCCGGGCTAGTATATCAATCACTGGATTGTCTGGTCCAGACTCGATTATTTACAGAACAGTTTGTTGGTTGGTTGGTTGATTGTTTAAGGCCGCACTCAGCAATAGTCCAGCTATATGAACAAAGGTCTGAGGACATCCCATTGCAGGTCACGTCAGAAATGACTGACAAGGAGTTAACAAAGTATGCCTTAACTGAGCTATTCGTATAGTTGTTGGTTGGTTGGTTGTTTAACGCCGCACTCAGCAATATTCCAGCTATATGACGGCTGTCTGTAAATAATCGAGTCTGGACCAGACAATCCAGTGATAAATATCATGAGAATCGATCCACGCAATTGGGATTGATGACATGCATCAATCAAGTCAGCGAGCCTGACCCCGATCCCGTTAGTCGCCTTTTACGACAAGCATAGTCACCTTTTACGGCAAGCATGGGTTGCTGAAGACCTATTTTTCCCCGGAATCATCACGGGTCTTTTACAGAACAGAACAACAAAACAAACAAATAAACCTGCTTGGCAAAGATGATTGTTGAAAAAGCGACTATCGGGAACGGGGATTGGGTGGTTAGACACAGTGATTTGGTTGCATGTCATCGTATTACAACTGCGTGGATAGATACTCATGATATCAATCACTGGATTGTCTGGTCCAGACTCGATAATATACTGACCACCATCACATAGCTGGAATATTGCTGAGTGCGACGTAAACAACAAGCCATATAAACCCAGCGCTACCTGCGTGTTTGTACAACGCATGTTTCTCGTCAACATCCAAGAACCTGCTGAATCAATAATTTATTTGTTGGTTTGTTTTTGTGTTGGTTTGTTTGACGCAGCGTTCGGCAATATTACAGCCATGACGGGGGCGGGGTTGTAAATGGTTGAATCTGGACCAAACAATCAAACGACCCATGCCGTGCGACGTAGCGAATGAAGTCTCCGAAGGAGTTCTAACATTGGACGAGTGATAGCTCTGATTAAAACCACGTTTACGTTCCTTGTACATGCAAGGGTCTTATGATGATGGAAAGTGGAGGTGGGGTCGCCTAGAGATTGAAGTGTTTTCTTGTCACACGGACCACGGACCTTGTCGGACGGACGCCTTGTCCACATGGCCAAAGCAAGCTGACAAGGTAAGCATGTCATCTGTGGTATGACTCCACGCCCTGCTACATACTCCCCCGTCAACAGAAAGCACGTCCCGGGCCGCATAGGAGGGCACTGAGGCTTATTTTGCTCAAATTTAATAATTATGAACGTGCTCAGCACCACGTTGGGCGCCAGTGTAGCGGCCATAAAATTTCCGAGTACCGTGATGGGATTCGAACCACGGACCTTCTGATCAGAGGTCGGACGCCTTGTCCACATGACCAAAGAGGTTAACCCCGTCAGCAAGCTGACAAGGTTGAGGATGTCATCTGTGGGATGACTCCACGCCCTGCTACACTAAGGGTCGGGTTTCTGAAGTCCCCGCCGTGATCTTACTGGAATATTGCTAAAACCGACATAATAAGGATAATGATGTTCTGGAGACATATTCTGCCTCGGGGGTAAAAATGGAAAGTTGGAGAGTGATAAACTGATGAACCGACTTCCTGACCTCTTTGACAACCCCATGACCTCTAGACTCCAAGGTTTCTATGAGTAACTAACAGCAGAGGCGATTTCCGTCGCCGGAAGGAGGACGCGCGAGTGACGAGGCATCATTGTATGAAGAATCCCTGCGCTGTATATGAAGTGTTATCATAATATATACTGATTATGTATCAGACACACAATGGCGGATACATCTTTTTGTAATATATGCATTATTGGATTATCATTAGTCGTGTGATTGTGTTTGATAAGAATCCCTACATGTACACTAAAGTGTTGTAACACGTTCTGTTGATAATTTTAGTTTTCCTGATTTACTACAAAATTCCCGATTTATAAATATTATGTGGGGGTGAGGTTGGGGACAGGGAGTTGAAGGTGGCGCTATGTACCGTGTGAAAGTAAAGGCAAGGGCAGTTCTGATATACAGTAAACTACGGTTATAACGAACACGTTTATAACGAATTGACGGATATAACGAACTTACTTTTTTGTCCCGACTATTTACTGTAGTTATGCTGTATATATGCTTATAACGAACCACGGCTACAACGAACTACAATTAGTGGTACCTTTGAGTTCGGTATAACCGTAGTTTACTGTATATCAGGAAGTGGTGTAAAACGTTATTCTATACGAAGACGACTTTCTTTCCCAACAACTGCTCTATAAATAATGATACAAAAATTTGACTTATATTATTTTAGTCTATTCAATTTTCCAGACATCTTAACACAAATTAGAGTATTACTGTCGGCTGCGGTTGCAATCTTGACATGCTTGATGGCGAATAACCGCCAACAGGTCTGTCTGTCTGTATGTGTTTGTATCTGTTGATTTTGATGCGGCGCTTAGTAAAATATTCCAGTTTATGTTACAGAGGCCTGAGACTAATCCACATCGGGACAATGCGCGAAACCCATTTCTCGTGTCCCATGCTGTAATATTGGTAGAATTGTGCTGTGTAAAACCTTCAACACACACTCCCTCACTGGCGAACTATAGCCACATGCAGATAAAACTCTGAGGTGAGGGGAGGTGGAATGGGGTTTAAAGGCGCGTCTAAGATTATTGCACTTATATAGCGACGTGCATGTACGTGTGTGTGTTTGTGTGGCTGCTTGTACTAGTCCGGACTGATGCCGATTTATAGTGCTAGCTCACTGAGATACCATGCCGCAGTTTAACGTGAATACCCTACTCAGACACAGTATACTGACTCCGAGCCGACCAGTCCTTGTTTTAGCCCCTTAATGCCGAGCGCCAGACAGGGTAACAACAAGTACCATAATTTAACGTCTTTTGGTATGACGCGACTGGGGATGGAACCCCGGACCTCCCGCTCTCCGGGCGGACGCTCTACCACTAGACCACGGAGGCGGAACACTGAAATGTGAAAATATTACATAGATGAACCAAACACTTACTCGTCTGCGAACTCGCTAGAACCGCAACTTCCAGCAGAATGAGCACATAGTAGAACACGCCAGATCCCATGGTTCAGTGTCGGGACAACTTCTCTGGTCAGGGTGTGTAGTCAGTATTATACCATGTCGACTGCACAAAGCAACACAACAATATAAATCCTCGTACTGGGCTCCGATGTCTCTATTCCGAGCCCCGATAGAGGATGATAAATGTTAACGGGATTGACTTCCGTCGAGAAAGGCCTCATCAACTGGTATCGTCACGAGTGTCAGTTTCCTCAAATGGAGATTAGTGACGTTCGACTGAGATGTCATTTCGACATGTCCTTTAGATGCCATATTTGCTGCTTATTTTGTTTGTTTGTTTGTTTGTTTGTTTGTTTGTTTGTTTGTTTGTGTGTTTGTTTAACGCCGCACTAAGCAATATTCCAGCTGTACGACGGAGGTCTGTAAATAATCGAATTTGGACCACACAATCCTGTGATTGACATCATAAGCATTGATCTACGTATTTAGGAAACGGTGACATGAATCATCCGAGTCAGCGAACTTGACCACCCGATCCCGTGAGGTACCTGTTACGACAACTGTTGATAAGCACGTTGGTGTTTCTTAATTCACTCATTTCAATAAAACGCCAGAAACTGCTATCCTAGAGGTGTAGGTACAAAAAAACTAACGGTGTCACAGTGTCACGAATCTAAATTTCTCGTTATTTCTGTTATTTTCTCGAAATTTAGATTTGTTCTCTTTGTTTTGAGATTACTCTCGTTGCTTCGATTATTTTCTCGTTATTTCGTCATTACATCACTGTCTGATAGTCTGTGTTATATCACTGTATGATGGTCTGTGTTATATCACTGTATGATGGTCTGTGTTATATCACTGTAAGATGGTCTGTGTTATATCACTGAATGATGGTCTGTGTTATATCACTGTATGATGGTTTGTGTTATATACCTGTATAATGGTCTGTGTTATATCACTGTATGATGGTCTGTGTTATATCACTGTATGATGGTCTGTGTTATATCACTGTATGGTGGTTTCTGCTATATCACTGTATGATGGTCTGTGTTATATCACTGTATGATGGTCTGTGTTATATCACTGTATGGTGGTCTGTGTTGATATCACTGTATGATGGTCTTTGTTATATCAGTGTACGATGGTTTGTGTTATATCACTGTATGATGGTCTGTGTTATATCACTGTATGATGGTCTGTGTTATATCAGTGTATGATGGTCTGTGTTATACCACTGTATGATGATGTGTGTTATATCACTGTATGATGGTCTGTGTTATATCAGTTTGCAATGGTTTGTGTTATATCACTGTATGATGATCTGTGTTATGTCACTGTATGATGGTATGTGTTATGTCACTGAATGATGGTCTGTGTTATATCAGTGTATGGTGGATTGTGCTATATCACTGTACGATGGTCTATGTTATATCACTGTATGATGGTCTGTGTTATATCATTTTGCAATGGTTTGTGTTATATCACTGTATGATGATCTGTGTTATGTCACTGTATGATGGTATGTGTTATGTCACTGAATGATGGTCTGTGTTATAGCAGTGTATGGTGGATTGTGCTATATCACTGTACGATGGTCTATGTTATATCACTGTATGATGGTCTGTGTTATATCATTTTGCAATGGTTTGTGTTATATCACTGTATGATGATCTGTGTTATGTCACTGTATGATGGTATGTGTTATGTCACTGAATGATGGTCTGTGTTATAGCAGTGTATGGTGGATTGTGCTATATCACTGTACGATGGTCTATGTTATATCACTGTATGATTGTCTGTGTTATATCACTGTATGATGGTCTGTGTTATATCACTGTATGATGGTCTATGTTATATCACTGTTTGATGGTCTGTGTTATATCACTGTATGATGGTCTGTGTTATATCACTGTATGGTTGTTTGTGTTATATCACTGTATGATGGTCTGTGTTATATCAATGTATGATGGTCTGTGTTATATCACTGTTTAATGGTCTGTGTTATACCACTGTATGATGGTCTGTGTTATATCACTGTATGATGGTCTGTGTTACATCAGTGTGCGATGGTCTGTGTTATATCACTGTATGATGGTATGTGTTATATCACTGTATAATGGTATGTCTTATATCATTGTATGATGGTATGTGTTATATGACTGTATGATGGTCTATGTTATATCACTGTATGATGGTATGTCTTATATCACAATATGATAGTATGTGTTATATCACTGTATGATGGTCTCTGTTATATCACTGTATGATGTTATGTCTTATATCACTGTATGATGGTATGTCTTATATCACTGTATGATGGGATGTTTTATATCACTGTATGATGGTCTATGTTATATCACTGCACGATTGTGTGTTTTATGTCACTCTAGGATGGTATTTGTTTTTCCATAAACTCAAGATTTCAAGTTTTTTCTTGTTGTAATTTCAATTATTTTCTCGTTATTTCGATTATTTTCTCGAAATTTAGTTTTTTTCTCTGTGTTTTGAGTGTATTCTCGTTGCTTCGATTATTTTCTCGTTTTTACAAGTTTATTTCAAAAACTCGAAATTTCGAGCGGCAATATGAGAGTCAGCAGTCAGCAATATTCCAGCATTGTCACAGCCTGTTAATAATCGAGTCTAGGTCACTGAAACCTTTCATGTAATTTAAGTGAATATGACCTTGGAATATTGACGTATCTCAAAACCTAGAAATACACGTGAAGATCCGGGTTAGAACATGTCTTCAGTAACCCATGCTTGTCACAAAAGCGACTTACGGGATCGGGTGGTCAGGCTCGGTGACTTGGTTGATGCAAGTCCAAAGGGATGGGGTTGTCAGGTTCTGTGACTGTATGAATGAATGAAGTGATTGTTTTTTAAACCTTATGTACATACATACTTACTTACAGTATAACAAATACCATCATACAGTGATATAACACAAACCATCATACAGTGAAATAGCAAACACCATCCTACAGTGATATAACAGAGACCATCATACAGTGATCTAACAAATACCATCATCAAGTCATATAACGCATACCATCATAAAGTGATATCACACAGACCATCACACAGTGACATAAAACATACAATCGTGCAGTGATATAACACAGACCATCATACAGTGATATACTACATACCATCATACAGTCATGTAACACAGACCATCATACAGTGATATTATACATACAATCATACAGTGATATAACACATAACATCATACAGTGATATAACACAAACCACCATACAGTGATATAACACAGACCATCATACAGTGATATAACACATACCATCATAGAGTGATATAACACATAACATCATACTGTGATATAACACATAACATCAGACAGTGATATAACACAGACCATCATACAGTGATATAACACAGACCATCATACAGTAATATAACACAGGCCATCTTACAGTGATCTAACAAATACCATCATACAGTCATATAACACACAGACCATCATAGAGCCATAGAACACAGACCATCATAGAGTGATATAACAAATACCATCATCAAGTCATATAACGCATACCATCATACAGTGATATAACACATACCAACATACAGTGAAATAGCAAATACCATCCTACAGTGAAATAACAAAGACCATCATACAGTGATATAACAAAGACCATCATACAATGACGTAAAACATACAATCGTGCAGTGATATAACACAGATCATCAAACAGTGATAAAACACATACCATCATACAGTGATTTAACACATACCACCATACACTGACATAACACAAACCATAATAGAGTAATATAACAGTGACCATCATACAGTGATAGAACCCATACCATCATACACTGACAAAAACACATACCATCATACAGTGATATAAACACATATCATCATACAGTGATATAACACATACCATCATACAGTGATATAACAAAGACCATCATACAGTGATATAACATAGACCATCATACAGTGATATATCACATACCATCATACAGTGATATAACAAAGACCATCATACAGTGGTATAACATAGATCATCATACAGTGATATAACACAGGCCATCATACAGTGATATAACACAGACCATCATACAGTGGTATAACACATACAATCATACAGTGATATAACACATATCATCAAACAGTGATATAACACAAACCACCATACAGTGATATAACACATATCATCAAACAGTGATATAACACAAACCACCATACAGTGATATAACACATACCATCATACAGTGATGTAACACATACCATCATGCAGTGATATAACACAGACCATCATACAGTGATATAACACAGACAATCATACAGTGATATAACAAAAACCACCATACAGTGATATAACACAGACCATCATACACTGATATAACACAAACCACCATACAGTGATATAACACATACCATCATACAGTGATATAACACAAACCACCATATAGTGATATAACACATACCATCATACAGTGATATAACACAGACCATCATACAGTGATATAACACAAACCACCATACAGTGATATAACACAGACCATCATACAGTGATATAACGCATACCATCATACAGTGATATAACACAGACCATCATACAGTGAAATAACACATACCATCATACATATGGTATGAGTATAGCCCCAACACAACCTGTTGACTTCCTTTTAACGTTAGTTCCACATTCACAAGGCAAAATAAAGATATATGACCCTATGTGGAGTTACTATCGCTTCATGCCGTTTGTTATTCTCTTGAAAATGCTTCGTTAACAACTGTAAATTTCTCATTTCACTCGTCAATTGAGACTGTTCTTTTCGCAAAGCACCATTTGTCTAACTTGACCAGTGTATTCTTTCGCTTCCAACAGCGCTCTTGTAGTTTTCAAGAATATTTTTGGTTAAAGTTGATTTTGTATATAACCATATTTATTTGTATGATACAGAACTTTCGTGACCCAAAGTATTTTTTGTTACTTTTGTTGGTATTTCTTTTAAAGATTTTACAAACATGAAATTACTTTTAAGTCGCAAGTACAAGGGGTGGTGAACCGCCCTTGTGTTTTATGTTGGAAGAATTTACGTTGGAAGAAGTGTTTTGCTTGTGTTGGGTCCGACTTGGCCCGGGCCGTCAAAATCAACTCTAAACATACACATGTTTCTTCAAATTGTTTACATCTATAGATTATTGTTATATCTACCTATATACTACTTTATAATGTCACGGTACATCGTATTTAAAGAAAACAAGGGGCTCAAAGTGAAGCATTTTTACTGTATTTTCTTAAGAAAATCCAAGTCAGAAGTGTTCGGTCCGACTTGGCCCGGGCTGTCAAAATCAACTTAAACCTCACAGATGTATCATCAAATGGATCCACATCTTTCGATTAGTATTATATCTACCTAAATACCACTTTATAGTGTCTCAGATAGCTGTACTTAAGGTAAACAAGGGGCTCAACACATACCATCATGCAGTGATATAACACAGACCATCATACAGTGATATAACACAAACCACCATACAGTGATATAACACAGACCATCATACAGTAATATAACACAAACCACCATATAGTGATATAACACATAACATCATACAGTGATATAACACAGACCATCATACAGTGATATAACACATACCATCATACAGTGATATAACACAGACCATCATACAGTGATATAACACAAACCACCATACAGTGATATAACACAGACCATCATACAGTGATATAACGCATACCATCATACAGTGATATAACACAGACCATCATACAGTGAAATAACACATACCATCATACATATGGTATGAGTATAGCCCCAACACAACCTGTTGACTTCCTTTTAACGTTAGTTCCACATTCACAAGGCAAAATAAAGATATATGACCCTATGTGGAGTTACTATCGCTTCATGCCGTTTGTTATTCTCTTGAAAATGCTTCGTTAACAACTGTAAATTTCTCATTTCACTCGTCAATTGAGACTGTTCTTTTCGCAAAGCACCATTTGTCTAACTTGACCAGTGTATTCTTTCGCTTCCAAAAGCGCTCTTGTAGTTTTCAAGAATATTTTTGGTTAAAGTTGATTTTGTATATAACCATATTTATTTGTATGATACAGAACTTTCGTGACCCAAAGTATTTTTTGTTACTTTTGTTGGTATTTCTTTTAAAGATTTTACAAACATGAAATTACTTTTAAGTCGCAAGTACAAGGGGTGGTGAACCGCCCTTGTGTTTTATGTTGGAAGAATTTACGTTGGAAGAAGTGTTTTGCTTGTGTTGGGTCCGACTTGGCCCGGGCCGTCAAAATCAACTCTAAACATACACATGTTTCTTCAAATTGTTTACATCTATAGATTATTGTTATATCTACCTATATACCACTTTATAATGTCACGGTACATCGTATTTAAAGAAAACAAGGGGCTCAAAGTGAAGCATTTTTACTGTATTTTCTTAAGAAAATCCAAGTCAGAAGTGTTCGGTCCGACTTGGCCCGGGCTGTCAAAATCAACTTAAACCTCACAGATGTATCATCAAATGGATCCACATCTTTCGATTAGTATTATATCTACCTAAATACCACTTTATAGTGTCTCAGATAGCTGTACTTAAGGTAAACAAGGGGCTCAACACATACCATCATGCAGTGATATAACACAGACCATCATACAGTGATATAACACAAACCACCATACAGTGATATAACACAGACCATCATACAGTGATATAACACAAACCACCATATAGTGATATAACACATAACATCATACAGTGATATAACACAGACCATCATACAGTGATATAACACATACCATCATACAGTGATATAACACAGACCATCATACAGTGATATAACACAAACCACCGTACAGTGATATAACACAGACCATCATACAGTGATATAACGCATACCATCATACAGTGATATAACACAGACCATCATACAGTGAAATAACACATACCATCATACATATGGTATGAGTATAGCCCCAACACAACCTGTTGACTTCCTTTTAACGTTAGTTCCACATTCACAAGGCAAAATAAAGATATATGATCCTATGTGGAGTTACTATCGCTTCATGCCGTTTGTTATTCTCTTGAAAATGCTTCGTTAACAACTGTAAATTTCTCATTTCACTCGTCAATTGAGACTGTTCTTTTCGCAAAGCACCATTTGTCTGACTTGACCAGTGTATTCTTTCGCTTCCAACAGCGCTCTTGTAGTTTTCAAGAATATTTTTGGTTAAAGTTGATTTTGTATATAACCATATTTATTTGTATGATACAGAACTTTCGTGACCCAAAGTATTTTTGTTACTTTTGTTGGTATTTCTTTTAAAGATTTTACAAACATGAAATTACTTTTAAGTCGCAAGTACAAGGGGTGGTGAACCGCCCCTGTGTTTTATGTTGGAAGAATTTACGTTTCAAGGTTTGACATTTGTGATGATATGAATTTATTCTTCCGTTAGACAACTTCACAAAAAGTAAATAATAAATAGGACATTCCATGTGTCAAGTGAATGTTTCATGTTTCTCTCATCTCGTGAGTGGGAAAAAGGAGATAATTTCACGAGTGCGTACACTTTCCCCCCTGCCCCCATCACTCGGTGATTGGAACATGGTATTTCACTCGACACGTGAAATATCCTCTATATATCCATTTCACACTTTTTACCAAGCAAACAAGCAGGCTTGAACAATACAATAGTAGCATTACATTAATAGATAAAACTACATGAAAATAAAAGGACAAATAGATAGTTAGAACGTTGTTCGTCCACTAGTATGATACTTGCTTCTAGGTACACGCAAGGTCTTTGGTTGATGATGGCAGGTGATAAGTGATGAATCACGAGACTTTAGAGCAAATGTTAAAGACTTAGGAAGTCAAAATCGGTGTTGATTATTCTCGGTATGCGTCACCACACACGGATAAGTAACTAGTTTAGTTCACATGCCGTCAATTCCATAAGTGATATAGGCCTTATGAATCACGGCATGCTGGGAGACATGGCACAGTCCAAGGGGGTCAAAATCCGTTATATTTACACGATGTGTGAACATATGAGTAATAAGTACAGACACTGGGGATGCGGACTCAAGGCGATAGTTGGCTAAGGTATCTAAAGATGTTGCCAAGGATTGGTTAAAGAAACAAGCACAATGGCAAATAAACTTCCCTTCCCCATGATATATACAGAGGAAAAGGTTTGATATTTCCATAACAAATACAGTTCATCAGACCGAACTCTTGTTTCTTCTGCATGATAAGGTTAGACGTAAAACATATAAATATATTTTCAGTGTAGTATATGCAGCTAGTCGGTACAAAGAGGCTGAACCGTTAACATCAAACGATGCAACTGAAGTAGCTAATGCACTGGGCCGTCCAGACCTAGGTCTGTCTAGGGCATCTATCCCCATACACTTGTGATATGCAGTACTTTTTCTGTGTTCATCTGGGCCCCTATCACGTTCAACTGGCTCTCACTAATATACAAACGGCATCAAAAGCCGGGATTGCCTAAAAGTCGGGCCGGGCCGGGCCAAGACGGGCCAAAGTGTTATTGGCTAATTACTTCATTATCGGCGATCATACTTACATATAATTGATGCAACATACACACATGACACTACTGAACAATCACCAATCCAAAACGTGCAGCATAATTAAGTAATTCGGAGTAAATCACTTAAAAACTAGAAAGTGGAGCTATGTGTTAGCGTCGCTGATCGAGGTAACATGTAAAAGAGCAATCGTTAAACGAAATAAGATTTGACACGTTTCAAATACTTCTAGCTATCGTGATACGAATTTCCATCTGTCGGCATAGCGTTTATATTATAGGAACGTACTATATATAGAGGATTAACCACTGTGTTCGGTTGTTACCGAAAAATCTACACACGAGTGATTAATCTGCCACGATTAGAACGAGTCGGTAACAACCGAACACAGTGGTTGATCCTTTTTCTCCCATAACAATACGCCATAAAATGTCGAGCTCGTAGTTGAAGATTTCCTGTGTTCAGTAACCACTCGGGATTCCCCCGAGCCTCGTTTTCAAATGTGCCCAGTAATACAACTGCACCGAAAACAAGTAAATAGGCTCTAGCGACGACAACCCACAGGAGTCTTCCCGTGACAGGCAAGGCATGCGCACTTGTTTGCATTCATGTTACGGGCTTTGTTAATTATTAAAAGATGATGGAGTAACGTTTTGAGAATTATTAATGTGACTTGATATCTATAAATGGGTTTGGATTAGAGTCTACCCGGACAATAACTATTTGTATTCATCTCGTCGCGACTATCAGTCCCAATGCGCAACACTAAATAGGTCCACCTTTGAGTGTATGTAAACACGTCATACGTTTATTTGTCCGCTGGAAACTAATGTTATAAACCCAAATAAGAGGAAATTAAATTATTTTTGATATTAAGTGTATTATCCTAATGTAGAATAAACCAAAATTAAAATCATCATAACAATATATTTAAATTTAGATTTGTATAATTACTTTGAAATTTAAGATGTTCAAATATTATGTGTCATCTATTAAACTAACTGTAATCAGATTGTTCCTAATTTTGGAATATATACTATACATTGCTATCAGAATGACAGTAAGTGAATGATGTGGATGTTTACCAAAATATTAAACTTCAATTTCTTTATCATGTTTGTTAACATCTGTGAATGTAATAGTGAAAAGTTGCCAATCTGAGGCCCATGTTTTTATAATATTGGATATTACTTTAATAATGTTTCTAAAGTGCGTAATTTTACCTTTAAGGGATGATGGTTCATAGTTTTCACCGTTACTTTTCCTGGCATCCATAAAAAACTTGCAAAGGTGACTGTTATGTCTGTGTGGAGGGATGGATTGAAGGGGTCTTGTTTCACCTCTTTTTTTCTCTAACCACTTGGCAAGTGTTGTCATGTTTGAATTAGTTTTCTTGCGGTGTTCTTATTTTCTTGTGCCTTGATGAATTGCTGTATTTCCTCCTGGCTACATGACATCCAGTTGTTGAACTCTTCATCAAACTCATCATCTGAACCATCTAGTCTAACATCTACAAATAAACAGCATGAGATTTAATAACAGTTATTCATCGATTTATGTGTGTATATTTTATTGTATATATTCATACTTGTGGTAAGTCATGGTTAGGTACTCGGCAAGCCTCGTTCCTATGGCTAAGTTCTCGGCAAGCCTCGAACCCAACCAAAATAACAAATTTTTCAGAATTTCCAAAAAAAAATTATATCATAATTTTACCTCTGAAAGGAGAACTCTCTCTTGATCTTTTCTTTGACCCATTCCTTTCTTTCGCTCGTGAGTTTCTACCTAAAATAATGATATGAAATTATTTTTTCACTGCTCCCTATAAGAAATCAAAATAGTTAAGAAAAAATATAAATACATACATTACTTTCTTGAGTTTTCAGAGATCAAGGTACTTATAACTTAATACATTCAAGTTTAAATGTGGTAATGTTGTTGTTTTTTTATTAAAAAAATGAGCTTCATAATTTTCCTGAAATTGTATGTTTCAATTATTGAAGTCTTCAAGGTAAAAAAACCCCAAATAAATATAGGCCCAAATAGATGAATTATATTGATCTGGATAAACTCTACCTGTTGTAAGGGGAGACAACTGCTGTGGTTGCAGTACACCCTGGTCGTGCGCTGTACGGTCCGGCAAAGTATGATCGTTTCCTTCATTAAAATGAAGTATTGCGTTAGATACAAATTATTTGAGTCTTTATTTTCTTGAAATATGAAGTTTATGTCTCTATTATTGTCAAATAACTATGAAATATGCTTTGGACGCTGGGTTACACAAACGATCGATCGGCTCCATATCAACACTTCGTTTATAACGTGATATTGCTTATGTGTTTGATGGTTAATTATTTAAAATACCAAAAGCAATATGGTAGTTTATTAGTATTTTTACATAAATTAATTAAGTATTTCATTAGCTGTTTTATTATCATTGAAAACGCCCAGTGAAGAATCTACCGGAATGGCTCACCTGGTCCCGTAATATCGAAGCGGTATCTTGCTTCGGTCACCGTCTTCCCATTCTGCGACTTAATCTCGTACATCGGGAAGCCGAAATTCTCAGATACATCTCCGCATATCACACCCCTTCCTCCTCCACAAATTTTCACTTGATCACCAACTTTCGGTGATTGAAACATCGTCACTAAGGTGGGGCCTAATGTTTTGACAGTTGAGTATTTCCTGCACCAGACGACCTCGGGAATCCCCGATTCGAAAATAGTGCCGGAATTTATTTTTAGACAGCCAATCAAAACACGATGACACAGCTCTCCACTCTCAGCCAGCCAATCAGATTGCGTAAATAAAAATAAACCACTACGAATAAACATTACATCTATAGATTAGTGTTATATCTACATAGACACCACTTTATAATGTCACAGATCGCAGTATTTACAGAAAACAAGGGGCTCAACGTGAAGCCCTTTTCCCTCTACATTCTCAACATATTCTCTATCAGAAGTGTTTAGCTTGTGTTGGGTCCGACTTGGCCCGGGCTGTCAAAATCAACTTAAACCTCACAGATGTATAATCAAATGGATCCACATCTTTCGATTAGTATTACATCTACCTAAATAGAAAACAAGGGGCTCAACGTGAAGCCCTTTTCCCTTCTACATTCTCAACATAGTGTCTATCAGAAGTGTTTGGCTTGTGTTGGGTCCGACTTGGCCCGGGCCGTCAAAATCAACTTTAAACACACAGATGTATCTTCAAATGTGTTTACATCTATAGATTAGTGTTAAATCTACCTATATACCACTTTATAATGTCACGGTACATCGTATTTAAAGAAAACAAGGGGCTCAAAGTGAGGCATTTTTACTGTATTTTCTTAAGAAATTCCATGTCAGAAGTGTTTGGTCCGACTTGGCCCGGGCTGTCAAAATCAACTTAAACCTCACAGATGTATCATCAAATGGATCCACATCTTTCGATTAGTATTGTATCTACCTAAAAACCACTTTATAGTGTCTCAGTTTGCTGTATTTAAAGAAAACAAGGGGCTCAAAGTGAAGCCCTTTTCCCTTCTACATTCTCAACATAGTCTCTATCAGAAGTGTTTGGCTTGTGTTGGGTCCGACTTGGGCCGGGCCGTCAAAATCAACTTTAAACACACAGATGTATCTTCAAATGTGTTTACATCTATAGATTAGTGTTATACCTACCTATATACCACTTTATAATGTCACGGTACATCGTATTTAAAGAAAACAAGGGGCTCAAAGTGAGGCATTTTTACTGTATTTTCTTAAGAAAATCCATGTCAGAAGTGATTGGTCCGACTTGGCCCGGGCTGTCAAAATCAACTTAAACCTCACAGATGTATCATCAAATGGATCCACATCTTTCGATTAGTATTATATCTACCTAAATACCACTTTATAGTGTCTCAGATCGCTGTACTTAAAGAAAACAAGGGGCTCAAAGTGAAGCCCTTTTCCCTCAACATTCTCAACATAGTCTCTATCAGAAGTGTTTGGCTTGTATTGGGTCCGACTTGGGCCGGGCCGTCAAAATCAACTTTAAACACACAGATGTATTTTCAAATGTGTTTACATCTATAGATTAGTGTTATATCTACCTATATACCACTTTATAATGTCACGGTACATCGTATTTAAAGAAAACAAGGGGCTCAAAGTGAAGCATTTTTACTGTATTTTCTTAAGAAAATCCAAGTCAGAAGTGTTCGGTGCCACTTGGTCCGGGCTGTCAAAATCATCTTAAACCTCACAGATGTATCATCAAATGGATCCACATCTTTCGATTAGTATTATATCTACCTAAATACAACTTTATAGTGTCTCAGATCGCTGTACTTAAAGAAAACAAGGGGCTCAAAGTGAAGCCCTTTTCCCTCAACATTCTCAACATAGTCTCTATCAGAAGTGTTTGGCTTTTGTTGGGTCCAACTTGGCCCGGGCCGTCAAAATCAACTTTAAACACACAGATGTATCTTCAAATGTGTTTACATCTATAGATTAGTGTTATATCTACCTATGTACCACTTTATAATGTCACGGTACATCGTATTTAAAGAAAACAAGGGGCTCAAAATGAAGCATTTTTACTGTATTTTCTTAAGAAAATCCAAGTCAGAAGTGTTTGGTCCGACTTGGCCCGGGCTGTCAAAATCAACTTAAACCTCACAGATGTATCATCAAATGGATCCACATCTTTCGATTAGTATTATATCTACCTAAATACCACTTTATAGTGTCTCAGATCGCTGTACTTAAAGAAAACAAGGGGCTCAAAGTGAAGCCCTTTTCTACCACTAAAAACTCAGGACAGCTAATTAAGGGCAAATGGTTGATTGATTACGCAACACCTACTTGATTGCAATTAAGCAAGGGGCAATTAAGCAAGCTGGTACAGGTGTAATTTGGATTAATACCACACATAACGTGCTTATACGGACGCAATGAGAAGGATCGATGAGACACAAGACTTGAAGTAAGGAAAAAACGTTTCTCCAGTATAATCGAAAAATCAAATTAGCGTATTGTGAGACGATGCTTGGACTGTAAAACCAAACATTAATGTTATCAACTCAAGTTCGGGTGCAGGAAGTGTTTTTCTTGAAAAAAAGATGTACATGTACATATGTTAAAGAAAACAAGGGGCTCAAAGTGAAGCCCTTTTCCCTTCTACATTCTCAACATAGTCTCTATCAGAAGTGTTTGGCTTGTGTTGGGTCCGACTTGGCCCGGGCCGTCAAAATCAACTTTAAACACACAGATGTATCTTCAAATGTGTTTACATCTATAGATTAGTGTTATATCTACCTATATACCACTTTATAATGTCACGGTACATCGTATTTAAAGAAAACAAGGGGCTCAAAGTGAAGCATTTTTACTGTATTTTCTTAAGAAAATCCAAGTCAGAAGTGTTCGGTCCCACTTGGCCCGGGCTGTCAAAATCAACTTAAACCTCACAGATGTATCATCAAATGGATCCACATCTTTCGATTAGTATTATATCTACCTAAATACCACTTTATAGTGTCTCAGATCGCTGTACTTAAAGAAAACAAGGGGCTCAAAGTGAAGCCCTTTTCCCTCTACATTCTCAACATAGTCTCTATCAGAAGTGTTTGGCTTGTGTTGGGTCCGACTTGGCACGGGCCGTCAAAATCAACAGATGTATCGAATGTATTTACATGTATACAAAGTGAAGCACTTTTTCGCATACGCTCACTCTCAAAGTAGTGGTTGTTTCGCCTTAGCCAAAATTCACCCTAACCTTATAGATTTAAACGTTGTATATGTCATTTTAAGTGTAACCTTTTGATTGAAATCCTATTCTTTTGTAAAGGAAAATAACTTACACGTTTAGAGTCCTCCCAATCGTAAATCCTTGGCAGAAAACGAATGACAAGGTAGACGTTACCCATAAAATTGTGTCTACCTTGTCATCCGTGAACTTCAACAAAGAGAAAACGAATGCGTTGATGTACAAATGTTTCAACTGTTAGATGAATGGACATAACACATCGTTCGATCATTGTAGTGGTCAGTTTACTGACCAGGTGTGTTGACATTTGTCATCAGCAGGTTGTCAGTTACTGACCAGACCAGACCACACCACGTGTGTTTGTGTCTACGTAAACATACCAATTGTGTTTTTAGATCACAGACCCCTTCGTATGAAATTAGTCCTTTATAATTGAAAGAAACGCCGGAAAGGATTATTCCAAATAATTAGATACTGGCAGGTTGCGTAGACGGGCCGTAGTTGTTGGCATCTAATTGTGTCACTATTAGTACGATGTATGTACTACATGCCATTCCACTTCCCGTTATTAGTTATACAATATTTATAATTCAAAAATAAGTGAGTAAATGCTTTTGACTTCCCCATTCTCGAGATTAATCTAAGCTTGTATACCTTGTTTGATCTCATTGTAGTGTAAGTTTTGCAGCTATGTGGCTGAATAAATTGTAACTTAAGCTGTTTATTCCAACAACAGATAACGTGTGTTGAAGTCTTGGCATGTTTATATGGTGTCATAAGCTATGATCTTTAGTCAAACGTGTTTTGAACTTGTAAGAAATGTAGAAAAACACTATTTCAAGATCAACATATGTTCCTTTTTTATGTTGATTCAGAAAACGCATCATTCATATTCATATTTATAGTAATGTGAATTTTAAACATGTGTTTTTAACGTTCTCAATTATGTTTTGCCATTTTACGCAATATTTGTTCAAACATCAGGTGTAGACACTTAAGTTTCTTTCCCGAACGCAAATTACAATCTCAGAAGATAACTAAACTGTAATTATGAATATACCGATGCGGGTTGAGAATGCATTTACAAAACTGATTCACATGTACTCATAGAACAAACGCATAATATTTCCAATTGAGAATTATTCATAACGTAGTACTGGTAAACACATGTGAACACATCTCAATGATGAAGATTATCGTGAACTGTTAGTATTTGTACTTACATCTGAGGTACCACTTAGGTACCAGGTTTTCGTACCTTAACATATGTACATGTACATCTTTTTTTTCAAGAAAAACACTTCCTGCACCCGAACTTGAGTTGATAACATTAATGTTTGGTTTCACAGTTCAAGCATCGTCTCACAATACGCTAATTTGATTATTCGATTATACTGGAGAAACGTTTTTGCCTTACTTCAAGTCTTGTGTCTCATCGATCCTTCTCATTGCGTCCGTATATGCACGTTAAGTGTGGAATTAATCCAAATTACACCTGTACCAAGCTTGCTTAATTCCAATCAAGTAGGTGTTGCGTAATCAATCAACCATTTGCCCTTAATTAGCTGTCCTGAGTTTTTAGTGTTAGAAAAGGGCTTCACTTTGAGCCCCTTGTTTTCTTTAAGTACAGCGATCTGAGACACTATAAAGTGGTATTTAGGTAGATATAACAATAATCTATAGATGTAAACACATTTGAAGAAACATGTGTATGTGTAAAGTTGATTTTGACGGCCCGGGCCAAGTCGGACCCAACACATGCAAAACACTTCTGATAGAGACTATGTTGAGAATGTAGAGGGAAAAGGGCTTCACTTTGAGCCCCTTGTTTTCTTTAATTACAGCGATCTGAGACACTATAGAGTGGTATTTAGGTAGATATAATACTAATCGAAAGATGTGGATCCATTTGATGATACATCTGTGAGGTTTAAGTTGATTTTGACAGCCCGGGCCAAGTCGGACCAAACACTTCTGACTTGGATTTTCTTAAGAAAATACAGTAAAAATGCTTTACTTTGAGCCCCTTGTTTTCTTTAAATACGATGTACCGTGACATTATAAAGTGGTATATAGGTAGATATAACAGCAATCTATAGATGTAAACACATTTGAAGATACATCTGTGTGTTTAAAGTTGATTTTGACGGCCCGGGCCAAGTCGGACCCAACACAAGCAAAACACTTCTGATAGAGACTATGTTGAGAATGTAGAGTGAAAAAGGCTTCACTTTGAGCTCTGTGTTTTCTTAAACTACTGAAATATGAGACAATAAAGTGGTATATAATTAGACGTAATACTAGTCTTTAGATATAAAGAATGTTAGGAACTTTAGAAGTGGACAGTTATTAACACGTGTCGTGTCAGTCCTTTGACTTTCGCGAATATCCACTTCGAGGAAACATCCTGTGTTGGTTTTACACGAATTAGTAAAGGTTAATTACCTTAACACGTTAATTAATGAAAGAAGAGTAGTCAAAACACTGCCGTTTCCTGCCCAGGACATCCCACCCCTACACGCTAAGGTCGGTGAGAAGCATTCTAATCAAAGAATACACACAGTCAAGACACGGACTTTTCTACGAGACTCACGGTAGGTAGTCATAATCATCAGTTTATTACATTGTTGAAGGTGCATTTTTATTCAAACTCAATTAAATAAGCAAAACTATACATTTGTGGACATTTGAGATCTGCCTAGATATGCGCGTTTCGTTTTATTATTCTGCAATCCATTTTTAGTATTACTCGCTGGCCCGGCCCGGCCCGACTTTTCTTGGCCCGACTTTTATGCAATCCCTCAAAAGCCCAAATAC
This sequence comes from Haliotis cracherodii, assembly GCF_022045235.1. Lineage (NCBI taxonomy): Eukaryota > Metazoa > Mollusca > Gastropoda > Lepetellida > Haliotidae > Haliotis > Haliotis cracherodii. The sequence continues at coordinate 5,712,383 of NW_027266267.1, read as the reverse complement.
ACTTGCAATGAATTATTCAGACAATGTACTACAATCACCAGTTCTCTTTGTTATGGTCAATAGTTGAAAGTTAGTCAGGCTTAGAACTTTTTGACCAGCTCTCGTATTATATATAAGGATTTATATCCTGCATTCGATGAAATATCTGATAAGATGCATACTGTTGATGGATTTTGATTACAACAAATAAGTGAAATTAAACAGCAGCAGGAGAAGGAATTTGGTTCTCGAATTGAATCATAGAACACTTGATGGAAATGATACTGGTCTTTCAGTTCCTAGCATGGGTCTTTGTGGTGTTAGTTTATTATCAACTTTAATCATTGCACCTTCTTACTTGGCATGGAAGTACCAGCATGAGTCTCTGACGTTGAAGGAACAGTTCTTACATATATTTCTCGCCGGATGCAAAAGAAAACATTAAAACATGGTGTTATTCATGTGCTGGCTTAATAAAAGTTAAATATCATTGAGGATCATATCTCAACAGGCCAAGCTAATGATAAGACATCTGAGGAAGAGTTGTTGTCAGAACTTACCAAATACAACACCATGAAGCAGGAGATTCAATGAAATTATCGTAAGACCAGTGGATTTAGTGAAGATGATAAAAACAAGGGCACACAACAAGCACACCAAGACTTCCCTGTCAAAACGAGAGATTAGGAATGATAAAAGGCGTCATCTTGATAAATATCGGTGTCATACATGACGATCCAATGATCATCATCACATAATTAATAAAACTAACTGGACTTGCTATAGGAGCATTGTCCGGAGCTTGGAAGAGGCAAATTTGCTCCTTAAGTTGACTATACATGCATATAACATTGAGGCAAAAGTTTAATTGGCTCTGTCATAGCATCATCTAATATTTATCATTTCGTCTCACTGTTTCAGATGTCATCTACGCATGTGGAAACCTTGTGTGAAAATGCTGCAAATCCTAATGACGACAAACACCTCAAGTGGAACAGATTACAATGGAACACATGTAATACAACTACACCCATGGAATGCATAAATAGAGAATCTCACCCGAGTGTCTTTTGATATCAAATATATCAACACGAGTTGATAAAAGTGGCAAAAATCCTCGGGAAGCCTCGGAATTTTTCCATTTTTATCAACTCGTGTTAATATATTTGATATCAAAAGACACTCGGGTGAGATTTTATTTATCATCCAACATCATTTTTTCAACTTTTTCGGTTTGTAGACAGTAATTAGCAGTGTCTTCAGTGTAAAAAATATTGCAAACAGCTTCAGTAGCAGAGCCATTAGTGATGTCATTTGATTGTGACGTCATGGTAACCAGTGATGTCACAGTGGTCTGCAAAGCATTGTGATGTAATTTGATGTAATCAGTGGATTGTCTTGATCTCATCCAAGCGATATCTCCTGTGGGAGCCAGTTTTGGATGATAAACACAGATAAACTAAATGGCACTTTTATATTGTGAACACAGATATTGACCAGGCTGTTAATATTCTAATGATGTGTTTCAGCAATGTGGTGAACGTTTCAAGAAAGGGGGACAATGTTCACTTGCATTGAAACAGATGTTGGTGGAATGATGGCTGTTGAGATCTAAAAAATGAAAATAAAATTTAAACCAGTTCCAAAATAACTATAGAAATTCTGACAGATTTTTGTGTGAAAGCAGGAAACAGACATATAGATTGCTGAAAGAGTAGATACCGTTTTAATTACGAGTCTATTTTAATACGTATCTAACGAGGATGAGTGGCTAGTGATAATCACTGAGTCAAATAAATAAGGGCGAGGATTACCCTTCCAGCCTGTCGTGGGCGATTATGGTTCTCATGTAACATAGGATATAGTTCATAAGACCATTCAAGAACTATGTAGATGTTGATAAAGATGCCAGTTATAATATGAAACAGAAGAAGTTACGACCCTTCTTTTGCATTATTGTAAAGCGCCTCATCCTCATTCGACCCGTGAAGATCCGAGGTAGAATAGGTCTTCAGCAACCCCTGCTTGCCGTAAAAGGCGACTATGCTTGTCGTAAAAGGCGACTAACGGGATCAGGTTCGCTGACTTTGTTGATGAATGTCATGATCCAATTGCGTGGATCGATGCTCATGATGTAAATCAGTGGATTGTCTGGTCCAGACTCGATTATTTACAGACCACCGTCATATAGCTGGAATATTGCTGAGTGCGGCGTAAAACAACAAACCAAGCCAAAAAAATCTTCCTCATTCAACTCTGTAAGGTTAGCTTCCCAGGTAAAGTTTCCTTGAAGAGGAAAAATACATCAATCAGTCTGACCCAAACAATCGAAACATTTCAAAAAGAAATACAAAAACCAATTTCTCCTTTTCCCATACATACTTAATCAAGACACAACACCATTAACATGTGTGATACAAGGGCGATTTATTTGCGTAAAGTAAAGGACAAAGATATTCATTTATACACATTTGTACATACATGGTCAGCAATCTGCTATGAATATCTATATTTTGCTGAAGCCCGACACGTAAAAGAAGATATAAAAACTTTTATAAGAACACCCTGGAACTGTGTTCCCTCAACGGATGCAGCAGCAACTACTGGAGGGTATACAGTATACTCATGTCATGTATATGCAAATCCAAACAGAAATACTAACAATTCATGAACATCATGTTACAAATGAATTTTATAATTTATTATATACAGTGCAACTCGCATAGTATATGCAGTATTGTCAAAGCTCTTCAGCTTAGTATATATGGTCTTATTTTGAAGATATGTGATTTAAGGGCTCTGCAGCAGAATGATAGTTTTAACAAATGTACAAATTACACACCACGCATAAAGCAACACTGTGTTATAAAGGCCCGCCGGCCAAGCAATATCATTGCACCCAACAATGCACACTTTCACGATAAAACATCGCTGTATTATAAAGGCCCGCCGGCCAAAAACTATCATTGCATCCAACAATGCACACTTTCACAATAAAACAACACTCAAATGAGCATTCCATTTCCACGATTATCTGCAGCACATGAAATCAATGTCATAAAATGAACCCCCAAATGAGCATTCCAGTTCCACGATTATCTGCAACACATGAAATCAATAAATCATAAAATGAAGAACAATTTATATATATATATATATATATATATATATATATATATATATATATATATATATATATATATATATATATATATATATATATATATATATATATATACATGTTCATCTAATAAATATAAGAAACAAGTGTGAGGCCGTGCATGCACAGTGAGCGAGAGAGAACAATTCAAAATTGTACTACCCCTAATATACCCCCTCAATCATGCCACCTTGGGGTACAAAATCACCTTGATTGACATTCCTCTGGGAGAAAATAATTTCTATGTTATTCAAACGAGCGAAATATTATTTCTCCTTATCCCCTACAAACTTAATCAAGACACAAGACCATTAACATGGGAATACGCTGTGTGATACACGGCCGTGATGTACAAAGAAAGTTATAGGCTTAAGGAAAGTGATACTTTCATTCTGTTATCAATACTGTAGCAGGCCTGGGTCCGGCGCCCACAGACCAAAGACACTACGGTGTTCGTCAATGGCCACTATTTATTTGCAGAAATTGTGAATGTGATGTAAAAGAAAACCACCCTGATACAATCAGGTATACAATATAGCACATATAAAACAATATACATATCATAAACACAGATATATACATACAATTCATATGCCTACTAGTATGATGAGATACAGTACATAGTTTTGTTGTAGTGAGTGAGTGAGTATGGTTTTACGCCGCTTTTAGCAATATTCCAGCAATATCACGGCGGGGGACACCAGAAATGGGCTTCACACATTGTACCCATGTCAGGAATCGAACCCGGGTCTTCGGCGTGACGAGCGGACGCTTTAACCACTAGGCTACCCGACCGCCCCTAGTATTGTTGTAAAAGCACAGGGAAGAATAGATTTATGTACATGTTAATTAGAAAAGTAGTCTGTCTTGGTATATGATCAAGTGCCTACACTAGAAAACGACATGTTAACGACAGGTAAACCTACCAGGTGTGTGGGCCTGGGTTGATATCACACCTGGGGACGATGCCGGGCTAAGTTACTGCACAGTAGTGCAAAACTCGTCTGCAGAGGAAATAACAATACCCAATAGTAATACTATTAAATGCCACAAGCATTCATGCATTCATACATTTATGTTTACTTTCATTCATTCATTTATGCATGCTTGCTCAGCCTTATCTTTTATATCACAAATAAACTCTATTACTTCTAAAACTACTAATCTTACTTAATGCTTATGCATGTTTTAAAGAATGTAGGATACTTATTTGGTTGCTAAACTCAATAATAAATATAGCTGCGGGCAGCGATGCGGGCTCTATGATTTCTAGAAGCACTGAGTCATTCGGTTTCAGCCTACTTGAATCCACTTTATAATACAGTGCATAACAGTATTGCATAATGTAATTAATAATTTGATATTTCACTGACTTCTTTGATAGACATTTAGAAGTTGGAGTACTAAGTAAGGATAAGAATTTATGGATGAACAACTTCTTTATTACAATTAAGAGTGACGTTTCGGTGTAGGTTCTATCACAGTTATCAAACAAGTGATATACAGAGTGTGGTTGACAAGTATCTATACAAGTAGGAGGCAATGTTTATGCAGTAGAGTAAATATTGTTATACTGGAGTAGAGAAGCCTGTTATGTACACACAAGGGTAGTGATGACAATCGTTGGTGAAATCAGTGACAGAAACAAAGGATGAAGCCAGTAATCTAAACAACGGGATTATGGCGGATTGGGGCCTTTGATGAGTTGATAGTACGCCGAGGGATATGAAAATCAAAATCAAATATGGCCGCAACTAATAACTATCCCATCAAATATATCAATGTTTGATGTGTTATGCACGGAGACAAATCTCAGAAAGTTTGTAGCATTTCATGTGGGGGATTCAGAGTCGTATGCTTTTGAAGACCTGTGTACCCCAAACACACTGTGAAAACCCTGAATCCAAAATGGTTGCCAAACCACGTGGCCAATGGCCAAAGTTAAAGAACAAAAGATGTCGGTTTCAGAGCAACAGGGCAAAATACATCTCATGCCAATAGTGAGTGAGTGAGTGCGTATGGTTTTACGCCGCTTTTAGCAATATTCCAGCAATATCACGGCGGGGGACACCAGAAATGGGCTTCACACATTGTACCCATGTCAGGAATCGAACCCGGGTTTTCGGCGTGACGAGCCCCTCATACCAATAAATCATTTAGTTTCAGTCAATTTGAATCCACTTTATAAATGCAGTGCACATGAGTATGCTATAGTGTAATTTATTACTTGATATGTCATTAGTCCGTTTTGACAAAATTGGTGGGAGCCAGAGCATCCTTGAATGTTATGAACCCATTCCAGTCCTTGTTCATATTTGAATCCTCAAATGGATTCTTTGTACCAATGCCGTCAAATAAGGACGCCGCTAGGTAATTGACGTGTACAAGGGTGTCCCAGGGCATATAGCCCTAATAATAAATCGAACGATTACAATAGGACAATATGAACACAATAATAATCTAGACGATCCCAATCTACATACACACACGAAATTTGGTCAAAATCGGACCAGTAGTTTCCGAGTTACAAGTGTTCAAAGGTCTGCTATTCAGAGGTCTGCTGTACGGCAGGGTGGCAGGCCGGTTGGCAGGCCGGGTGGCAGGGGGTCAAATAGTACGGGAGCGTAGCTCCCTTGTCCATTGAGCTACAGTCAAACGGATTAGTGTTCTGACTTCGCCAGGACCCGGGTTTCTGTCGCATTGCTTAGATAAAGTGCTGAACCTGTTTCCGACCTCGTCCATGTTCGAATCCCCAATTGGTTTGGTTGTACCGATGCCGTCAAAAGTAAGGAAACGCTTGCAAAACACATCCTCTACGAAATGGACGTGTCCTAGAACGTCCCGGGACGCTTGCTGACGGGGTTAACCTCTTTGATCATGTGGACAAGGCGTCCGACCTCTGATCAGGAGGTCCGTGGTTCGAATCCCATCACGGGACTCGGAAATGTTATGGCTGCTACATACAATGTTGCAAATACAAATAAATGAATAAAATCCTAAATTCAACAATAAAATACTCACCTTCACCATCCAAGAATCTGCCCGGCATTATATTGAAAGAGGCAACACCCAGAAAGTGATGCTTGATAGTGCAAAAGCTTTTGACACAGTCTGGCATGACGGCCTGCTATGGAAATTCATGAATTGGATATCCCAGGCCCAATATGGAGATTGTTGTCCCACTGTTTTGATGGCATGAAGAGCTGTATCCTTGTGAACAATGTTACATCTTACTGGTTTGAACTAAAAAAGAGGGTTAGACAGGGGAGCGTTCTTGCTGCAAAACTCTACCTCGTCTACATAAACATCCTGCTAGAGAATCTTTCATCCTCCAAGAAAGGGACAACGGCACTCGATGTCCACGTGGCAAGCCCAACACAAGCAGATGACATCACATTGCTAAGTCCTCTAACCTCCAACCTTCAGACAATGGTGCACACATGTGAACAATATAGCGCCAAGTGGCGCTTTACCTTCTCTGCCTCAAAGAGCAACATAATCTCCTTCAAGAAGTCTTCACCCCAGCCTACAACAATCATCCTCTACGGCAGAGAGATCCAGAATGTGCCTGAGCTAAAACATCTTGGTATAGAGCTTTATGAATCATTTAATTCGTGGAACAGGACAATAGCAGCTTGCTCGAAAATGAAGTCTACAGCATTCGCATTAATCAAATCAGGCTATCACACTAATGCACTGAGTCCCCTCACCAGTCTCAAGTTGTTTCAGACAATATGCCTACCTAAAGCATTGTATGGATGCGAGTTGTGGTCAGATTTGACAAAGAGGGAGCTGCTAGCAATTGAACGCTCACAAAGACTAGCAATAAAGATGGCACAAGGACTTCCCAAACATATCAGAACTGACCTATGTAACTCTCTTTTTGGGAACCTTACCTGCAGAAGCAGCAATTGATAAAAAGAAGCTGTTGTTCTTTGGAAAGCTTTGTCATACAAACCACACTAATATATCCCACAGCGTCTTCATAACCCGCCTCTTCTGCTACAAGAACAGCTGCAGTCCAGTTTCACTTGGATTCATCCCAGATGTCTATCGACTCGTGAAGAAGTACGGACTAAAAGAATATCTTGAAATGTTCATAGACTCTGGAAGTTTTGTGAGTTACATCTCCTGGAAGAAGATCGCCACAGAAGCTATCTTCACTTATGAAAAATAGCAGTGGGCCTATAGAATAGCTGCTGAACCAGACCTAAAACACTTCCAAAGAATCCATCCTGAAATTCAGCCTCACTTTGCATGGCAGATTGCCAAACTATTTCCCTTGATGAAGCCCCTCTGCAGACTAATTGTGAATCTGTGTGCCTGCTGGAGACCAGGGAAAGAAAAGGGCACCTGTGTCTTGTGTAATGCTGACATCAGTGACCCACTGGTCCACAGTGTGTGCTCGTGTGTGTACCGCACACATATACGTGACAGTCTCTGGGTGGACATTATAGACTGTAGTCCTGTAGAAGTGAGCGTCAGTCTCCACACTAAAAATGACACTGATCTTGTGTGTTCTCTGCTCTCGTGCAGACCTCCACTTCCTCTGCCAGAAGAAGATACAATAAACTATGCAAAGACTGTAATACAGCACTTTTCAGCATTCGCATCAACTCCTGAACTTTAAAATAACATGTATATTGTCCCCTAAATATTTTTTTCAATATTTTGCCCTGCATATTGTACTCTCCTTTGGAGGAATGAAAAGCTTATATATATGTGGAGTGACCACAGTCCTTAGGTGTCCAGCATACAGCATGGCTGAGTACCCAAGCTGGCCATATAGACAAAAGGCTTGAGTAGGGAGAGGGCTGGGGTTATTGTATTAGTTCACGGGGTGTGACATTCACAAATAAACCATGCAGTAAGCACGCTTAGTAAGAGTGTTGTGACTGATAGTTTATTGTTTAAAGTAGTTTGATCAATAAAATAAAATGACTACAACTGCATTTAATTATGTACATGAATTTTACTTAAAAGGTAAAATACAAGAAATATTCAAAATATGTAAATGCCACAATCTTTGATGTAACTCTCTTTAGCGTCTTCGCTTCTCCAACGGCCACATCGTTTCAACATACGATCTGGTATACCATTATTTGCAGCTGCAGTAGCACCACCACTGCGTAAGCTATGCAGACCATACTTCTTGATGTTGTCAACAAAGGGAGTTAAAGCATCAATAAATAGTTCCCTTATCCTGGTATAAGACAGTGGAGCATTGTCTTTTCTAAGAACATAGCCTGAACGACATTTGCTTACATTCCTGAATATGTACTGATCACAATCTGGATGAATAGATGCATCTTGTAAATATCTCTCCACACAAGCTACTGGACGCAGCTTGGAATCTGTCCTACTAATAACAAGCCATGTGCCATCCCTGTATATATCCGTCTTTGACTTTTCAATAAAAACGACCGTGTGTGACATATAAAACAAAATGTCAGATCGAGATATATGAATTAAATCTGCAGAATTTACAAATCCGTCGAAAGCTAATAAACACATACATATTATTCCCAGATCCATTAAAGATGTATTGATAATTTATTAATCATACAAACGGTCATGTATATCAACTGTGAGTGGCTCTTTTTTAACCACTGGCTTAGACAATTTGCGCCTAGCTCCTTCCAGAACATTCTTGACAAGGCTATTTTCAGTGGTACTCTCTAGTCCAATGCTACAATGAGCATGCCTTAAACTATAAAATGCCGTTAACACTGGTCACTCTGTTGCACAACAGACAACAGATAAACAGCACAATGCAAATGTGAAACGGGCAACTGATCACACATATTATTAGCTTATTGCCCACCTTTTCCAAGCAGCAATTCCATTGCTGTATTTTTTATAAGTAAAATATGCCCTGGACCATGCCAACAAACCTGGTAGCTGTCCAGCTAACTGGCGCACATTCAAAGGGAGTTCATCAAGTTCATCACTACACAACAAAATATTACCTAAAATCAACATAAAGTGCAATCATATCAAAATGCAAATCGTGTTCACCGAATAAACCACCTTTGATTCTGCTTGCAACATAAGCTTCTTTGGCCCTAGGCAAATATATTTGATGTTTGATTTGCAAAATACGCTCAGAATTCACATATAACAGTGGCCAAAAGCACGCTGAATGCCACTCTGGGACGACCAACGTTCCAACTGCATGACACTCTGCCACGTGTTTGATTACTCGCGGTATCAAACAAATAGGGGGAACAACCCAACTAATTGTACCTCTCAAGTTAACAGTGAAACGGTCCACTGCCTGGCATCCAGGATTACTGAAACGAGAGTTAAACTGGACAACTTTTGTGTTATAATATGAGGCCAGCCTATCAACTTGATGGGGTCCCCATTTCTCATCTAGTTCCTGAAAAATATTTTTTGAAATACCCCAATTATCGTAATCAATTAGCTTGCTAAGATAGTCAGATTACATGTTCTCTTAGCGAGGAATCTACTGGAGATGGAGCTCAACACTGTTATGTAAACATAGATCAAAGATCTGCAAAGCAAGCGATTGTAAATGGAGCTTCATACTACCTTTCTCAATAATACATACAACATTTTGATTGTCAGTAAACCATTTGACTCTCTGGTGACCTAGGGTTGTAACAAAGCTTTGGAGAGCCAGAAACACAGATTTCAGCTCTCTACATGTAGAGCTGCGATTGGTTCATCTCGGGACCACTGTCCGTGGGATACTACAGAGTTTACATCCACGCAGTATCCACCATAACCACTTCGGCTTGCATCCGAATACACCAATCTTTTTTGTCAATGCGGTTTGCAAAATCGTTCTGGAAATATACCTATGTATATTGCGACGCAAAAATGTCAACTGCTTGATGCTAGTATCTGACAAGTATATACGACTGTTCCATGATGAAGCAGCAACAATATTATTCTTGTCATGAGTTGTACAACTGGTCGAATCACTAATTTCATAGAAATTAATTGACCAACAAATTGATGCTACAGATCTAACCGATACACGTTTAGTCTTGTATTGTCACAGTTTAGTAATAGCTTGTTTGACCTTGTCAACCGTCCTGAGAGGTACAGTCATAGTCATGGAAGTAGTAGGGATACCAAAACCAAGCTATTCAAGAGATTGCAACGGTAGCCAAAGTGATTTCTCAACTTAAGGAACAAAGCCTGAAGAAAGCAGATCTCTCTTTATATCACACCCAGCTGTCTGCGCTCCAATATCCGTAGATACAGATAGAATGCCGTCGTCTAGGAAGGTAACTTATCTTATGGCCATCAAACCTCCACTTTTTGACTAGCTTTCTCATGCCTTTTGTAAAAACATATAGAGCAGACGTCAAACCAAAAGACAAAACCAAGAATTTGTAGTAGTATATTCTACCTGCTTCGTTAGACCATCCAAAACCCAGAAAATTAGTATGAGATGGAATTATGTCTATATGATGGTATGCTGAGTGGATATCAAATTTTATCAACCAATCATCCGTATTAATATATGCTAATGCAGTCTTCCAATCTTTATATTTAATACTCTGCTTGAAGTATCAAGGATTAAACATCTTTTTTCCTGACAACTGTACTGAAACAGACAAAGGACTAACAACACTAGGGGGAGCAACACATTGGCACACCAGGTCCTTCTTCAACAACTCACCAATAGCCTGCGAGACAAAATCTCTGTGTTTAATAGCAGACTTGTTATTCTTATTATGCAATTTAGTAGGAGTCGTAATAAACGGAATATCCATTAGCAATCCAATCAATAACACATTGAGATCCACTTATCTCACGCCAGTACTGTATATTACTTTTGAGACGGCCCCTGACTAAGATTTCAGTTGTACCTTGTTCATACTCAAAAAAACTTATCTGTGAACTTGCTATCATTGATGACAAAGTTATCATTGAAATACTTAACTGACAAATCTGGACGAGAACTACTGGCGTTGCTGACTTGAGGCAACCTGTCCGCCGGCTGTCGCCCCTTGACCTGTTCCGAAGTAAGGGCAGTCTTTCTAAAGTGAGAGAATTCACCGCATGCAAAACAGGCCCCAGATCTTTGCCCTTTTCCACGAAAAAGCTGGTTTGTGATTGGCTGCATATGATGTAACGTTGAACCAGGTTGAAGAGCAACTTGCACTGGATGGGTGACAGTCGCCGAACGTCTTGATCTATTTGTAGAGTACGGCGCTTGCCTGGCACGTTTCTGTTTGAGTTTTCGGACAGCTTTGCTTTCAGCTCTGTTGATACGTTTGTCGTCATCAGAATCATCCGCCAGCTCATGAGAAACATAGTTCTTAACCGTTTCCCACCCGAGAGAAATATTACAAAATAATACAATTGCTCTTAAATTAAATTAAATAATTGATCTTAAATGTTCTGACAGAGCACATTGCGCTTCAACCATTTTGCAACCTTTAATTCCTTTTGTTTCTTTTGTCCTTTCCTCCATTGTTTAGCAATGTCTGCAAACACTTCGGAGATACCACTTCCAGTCTTGGCTGATACTTCATGAAGGGTGCAGCAAGTCTCTTCACGCACAAAATCAGAAAAATGGTGTTGCTGTTCCAACCATTGGCTGGACTTGAGATCAGCCTTAGTTCCAGCAAACACAATGGTAACTGGACCTCTCGTTTCAATAATGTCTTTCTGCAGGGCAATGGCTTTCTCAAAGGACACGATATCATTCATGGCGTACACCAACAAAAATGCATCGCAAATCTGAAGAGCTTTCCTTCTTGCTGCATCAAAGCAGTATACACCTGAGGTGTCCCAGATGTCTAGATCAATTGTTTCCCCTGCAACCTCCAATGATGTGTTGTGTATCTCTCCGACCTTTACAACATATCTGTTCAGAAAGATCTGTTGAAGGTACTGGTTGATAATCGACGTCTTTCCGCATGCTGCACTTCCCATGACCGCCACTCTCAGGCAGTGTTCTTCCCCTTCAGCTCGTCTTGACTTAAAGTGAAACATGTTACTTGCAGCGATATCACATAGAGTGAATGTGACTTATGAAAGATGTTTCACGGAATTTTATAGCAATTTTCATGTATTTATCACACCTTCAATTATTATGCTGCTATGCATACTGACACCTCACCTAAACTGACGTCAAGAAACATTCTGTCAATCAATGTCCTTAATGCTAGTCCTTTTTATCAGATTCCAGCAATGGAGCATTTTATCCGAAACCGATTTTGATGCACGGCGTTGCAATATAAGTGTATATCATAGACTTAGAGAAGACCAATTCTAACCCAGATCTTGATGTGGATCCAGAAAGGATGACTCATCACACAGTCAGCTATATTTGTAACAGTGTCCGATATCTTGACATTACAAAATTGTACCTTTGAAATTTCATGGCCATGTCATCAAAGCAATGCATTCAATAACATAACCTGTATTGAGAACGTATATGTAACCAAGCAACAGTCAGTGGAATGTTAAACGCTTTTGTTTTAAATATTGCAGCAATGTCACTGTGGAGGACAATAGGAAAGAGCTTCACGCAGATTAACCATCTCGGGAATCGAACCCAAGTCAACGGGACGATAGGTTGACATTAAGTGTCATATTGTTCCTCCAAAACGATTTCAACAGTCATAAAAAGAATTAGTTTGTCAATCGGATTTTTCAAATCACAATAACAACCTCAGACCAGATGAGTTTTAAAGAATCCCCATGGCATTAACCCTGCTTGTCTCACATACTTTTCACAATGAAGTAACCCACTCTGAAATTCCTTGGCACACACCATGACAAAGATTTCAAAATTGTAATCCAAATTATTAGCATGTGGCGAATCAAAAGGCGAATTATCAAAATTTAGGTTTTGTACAAATATTTGAAAGTGGTGTTTCAATAATAGACAAAGATATGCATTTAACTCGGTTTCAGGGCTTAAAAGCTAAAGGCAAACTGGATTTATATCATCAGTTGAAGTCATAACATGCTGTCTTTTAATGTCATTGATAGCTACGAGTGACTGTAGGATCACATGGCTTATAGCAATATTCAGCTTGGGCCACGGTTGGGGAGACCATTATACCTGAGATGGTTTTATAAAGACGGGGCCTTGGATGAAGTTATCAGCTATAAATATTTGGGAGTTTATATTTCTAATAAATTATCTTGATCTCCTTTCAATACAAGCAGAAACATCAGCCACAAAAAGAAAACAATTTGGAATGCTAAAAAACCTTAGATTTATCGATAGTGTAAACCTCAAGATGTTCTTTAAAAATCTTTAACACAAAAATAAATGTATATATTTACATATATTTGCACAACTTAAAGTTACATAACATTGGCTGAAATTACTAATGATACCAAGTTGTGGCTATCCAAGAATCTCTTTAATATAATCTCGAAAGAATGTAGACTGTATAAAATGTAGATGCTCCAAATCTCGGTCACTTCTATACGTGTTGTTAGGTTTAGGGACGCGTGTCCATGCGTGTTTTATACCTCTACTATCCACACCATTTTAGAACAAATGTGACAGTCTGATCTGATCCTACAGTAATCGCTGGTGTTCATTCTCTAACCAAACCAGTGTATATAGCTCACTTCACGTGGCAGTTCTAATAGTGATAATTCTAATGATTATGCTACAGCCTGCATATGAATCACGCCACTCTGGGGGACTACCACATGTCCCCCAGAGTGGCGTGATTCATATGCTGGGGGACATGTGGTAGTCCCCCAGAGTGTATACATTCTCACGTGTCACACACCACGTTGTCACATTGAGTGAGTTGTTTTTTCATTGCTTCGATTTTTCAAAAGCATACTTTCTCTTTTTCTTAAGTAATATTCCAGCAACTTCATTTGTCTAAATTTCATAACTAAAAAGAGCCGTAAGCACAAGCGCACATGTTCTTTTCTACGAACATTTCAAACTGCGTCATACACAGACCCCTTCGTATGAAATTAGTCCTTTATAATTGAAAGAAACGCCGGAAAGGATTATTCCAAATAATTAGATACTGGCAGGTTGCATAGACGGGCCGTAGTTGTTGGCATCTAATTGTGTCACTATTAGTACGATGTATGTACTACATGCCATTCCACTTCCCGTTATTAGTTATACAATATTTATAATTCCCATATAAGTGAGTGAATGCTTTTGACTTCCCCATTCTCGAGATTAATCTAAGCTTGTATACCTTGTTTGATCTCATTGTAGTGTAAGTTTTGCAGCTATATGGCTGAATAAATTGTAACTTAAGCTGTTTATTCCTACAACAGATAAAGTGTGTTGAAATCTTGGCATGTTTATATGGTGTCATAAGCTATGATCTTTAGTCAAACGTGTTTTGAATTTGTAAGAAATGTAGAAAAACACTATTTCAAGACTCACATATATGTTCCTTTTTTATGTTGATTCAGAAAACGCAACATTCATATTCATATTTTTTGTAATGTGAATTTTAAACATGTGTTTTTAACGTTCTCAATTATGTTTTGCCATTTTACGCAATATTTGTTCAAACAACAGGTGTAGACACTTGCGGTTTCTTTGCCGAACGCAAATTATAATCTCAGAAGATAACTAAACTGTAATTATGAATATACAGATGCAGGTTGAGAATGCATTTACAAAACTGATTCACATTTACTCACATGAACAAATGTACATGAACAAACGCATCATATTTCCAATTGAGAATTATTCATAACGTACTACTGGTTAACACATGTGAACACATCTCAATGATGAAGATTATCGTGAACTGTTAGTATTTGTACTTACATCTGATGTTCCACTTAGGGACCAGGTTTTCGTACCTTAACATATGTACATGTACATCTTTTTTTTCAAGAAAAACACTTCCTGCACCAGAACTTGAGTTGATAACATTAATGTTTGGTTTTACAGTTCAAGCATCGTCTCACAATACGCTAATTTGATTATTCGATTATACCGGAGAAACGTTTTTTCCTTACTTCAAGTCTTGTGTCTCATCGATCCTTCTCATTGCGTCCGTATAAGCACGTTATGTGTGGAATTAATCCAAATTACACCTGTACCAGCTTGCTTAATTGCTCCTTGCTTAATTGCAATCATATAGGTGTTGCGTAATCAATCAACCATTTGCCCTTAATTAGCTGTCCTGAGTTTTTAGTGGTAGAAAAGGGCTTCACTTTGAGCCCCTTGTTTTCTTTAAGTACAGCGATCTGAGACACTATAAAGTGGTATTTAGGTAGATATAATACTAATCGAAAGATGTGGATCCATTTGATGATACATCTGTGAGGTTTAAGTTGATTTTGACAGCCTGGGCCAAGTCGGACCAAACACTTCTGACTTGGATTTTCTTAAGAAAATACAGTAAAAATCCTTCACTTTGAGCCCCTTGTTTTCTTTAAATACGATGTACCGTGACATTATAAAGTGGTATATAGGTAGATATAACACTAATCTATAGATGTTAACACATTTGAAGAAACATCTGTGTGTTTAAAGTTGATTTTGACGGCCCGGGCCAAGTCGGACCCAACACAAGCAAAACACTTCTGATAGAGACTATGTTGAGAATGTAGAGTGAAAAAGGCTTCACTTTGAGCTCTGTGTTTTCTTAAACTACTGAAATATGAGACAATAAAGTGGTATATAATTAGATGTAATACTAGCCTGTAGATATAAAGAATGTTAGGAACTTTAGAAGTGGACATTTATTAACACGTGTCGTGTCAGTCCTTTGACTTTCGCGAATATCCACTTCCAGGAAACATCCTGTGTTGGTTTTACACGAATTAGTAAAGGTTAATTACCTTAACACGTTAATTAATGAAAGAAGAGTAGTCAAAACACTGCCGTTTCCTGCCCAGGACATCCCACCCCCACACGCTAAGGTCGGTGAGAAGCATTCTAATCAAAGAATACACACAGTCAAGACACGGACTTTTCTACGAGACTCACGGTATGTAGTCATAATCATCAGTTTATTACATTGTTGAAGGTGCATTTTTATTCAAACTCAATTAAATAAGCAAAACTATACATTTGTGGACATTTGAGATCTGCCTAGATATGCGCGTTTCGTTTTATTATTCTGCAATCCATTTTTAGTATTACCCGCTGGCCCGGCCCGGCCCGACTTTTCTTGGCCCGACTTTTAGGCAATCCCTCAAAAGCCCAAATACACTTGCAATGAATTATGCAAACAATGTACTGCAGTCACCAGTTCACTTTGTTATGGTCAATAGTTGAAAGTTAGTCAGGCTTAGAACTTTTTGACCAGCTCTCGTATTATATATATGGATTTGTATCCTGCATTCGATGAAATATCTGATAAGATGCATACTGTTGATGGATTTTGATTACAACAAATAAGTGAAATTAAACAGCAGCAGGAGAAGGAATTTGGTTCTCGAATTGAATCATAGAACACTTGATGGAAATGATACTGGTCTTTCAGTTCCTAGCATGGGTCTTTGTGGTGTTAGTTTATTATCAACTTTAATCGCTGCACCTTCTTACTTGGCATGGAAGTACCAGCATGAGTCCCTGACGTTGAAGGAACAGCTCTTACAGAAGAAGAAGAAGAAGAAGAAGAAGAAGAAGAAGAAGAAGAAAATTATTTTATTATAGTGCCACCTGGTGTTTAAAAACAGTAAAAAACATTACACGTATACATACGTATGATATATAAAAACATCAGCCGACCCATGAAGGATCTATGAGGCACTTAAACTCATTAAATTATCCATTATATAAATTGGCAAGAATAATACACGAACATAATCGAAAGTACACACACACCCACGCACGCACGCACGCACGCACGCACGAACACACACACACACACACACACACACATAAATATTACACACATTTCATTTTCAATCCACTCAATATCACGTGCGCATACATCACATACAAACACTACCCACATACTCATCTATCACTCACAAAAACATACACATTATATACATCACTTTAATCAACTATCAACTTTAATCGCTGCACCTTCTTACTTGGCATGGAAGTACCAGCATGAGTCTCTGACGTTGAAGGAACAGCTCTTACATATATTTCTCGCCGGATGCAAAAGAAAACATTAAAACATGGTGGTATTCATGTGCTGGCTTAATAAAAGTTAAATATCATTGAGTATCATATCTCAACAGGCCAAGCTAATGGTAAGACATCTGAGGAAGAGTTGTTGTCAGAACTTACCAAATACAACACCATGAAGCAGGAGATTCAATGAAATTATCGTAAGACCAGTGGATTTAGTGAAGATGATAAAAACAAGGGCACACAACAAGCACACCAAGAATTCCCTGTCAAAACGAGAGATTAGGAATGATAAAAGGCGTCATCTTGATAAATATCGGTGTCATACATGACGATCCAATGATCATCATCACATAATTAATAAAACTAACTGGACTTGCTATAGGAGCATTGTCCGGAGCTTGGAAGAGGCAAATTTGCTCCTTAAGTTGACTATACATGCATATAACATTGAGGCAAAAGTTTAATTGGCTCTGTCATAGCATCATCTAATATTTATCATTTCGTCTCACTGTTTCAGATGTCATCTACGCATGTGGAAACCTTGCGTGAAAATGCTGCAAATCCTAATGACGACAAACACCTCAAGTGGAACAGATTACAATGGAACACACGTAATACAACTACACCCATGGAATGCATAAATAGAAAATCTCACCCGAGTGTCTTTTGATATCAAATATATCAACACGAGTTGATAACAGTGGAAAAATTCCGAGGCTTCCCGAGGATTTTTGCCACTTTTATCAACGAGTGTTGATATATTTGACATCAAAAGACACAAGGGTGAGATTTTATTTATCATCCAACATCATTTTGTCAACTTTTTCGGTTTGTAGACAGTAATTAGCGATGTCTTCAGTGTAAAAAATATTGCAAACAGCTTCAGTAGCAGAGCCATTAGTTATGTCATTTGATTGTGACGTCATGGTAACCAGTGATGTCACAGTGGTCTGCAAAGCATTGTGATGTAATTTGATGTAATCAGTGGATTGTCTTGATCTCATCCAAGCGATATCTCCTGTGGGAGCCAGTTTTGGATGATAAACACAGATAAACTAAATGGCACTTTTATATTGTGAACACAGATATTGACCAGGCTGTTAATATTCTAATGATGTGTTTCAGCAATGTGGTGAACGTTTCAAGAAAGGGGGACAATGTTCACTTGCATTGAAACAGATGTTGGTGGAATGATGGCTGTTGAGATCTAAAAAATGAAAATAAAATTTAAACCAGTTCCAAAATAACTATAGAAATTCTGACAGATTTTTGTGTGAAAGCAGGAAACAGACATATAGATTGCTGAAAGAGTAGATACCGTTTTAATTACGAGCGTATTTTAATACGTATCTAACGAGGATGAGTGGCTAGTGATAATCACTGAGTCAAATAAATAAGGGCGAGGATTACCCTTCCAGCCTGTCGTGGGCGATTATGGTTCTCATGTAACCTAGGATATAGTTCATAAGACCATTCAAGAACTATGTAGATGTTGATCAAGATTCCAGTTATAATATGAAACAGAAGAAGTTACGACCCTTCTTTTGCATTATTGTAAAGCGCCTCATCCTCATTCGACCCGTGAAGATCCGAGGTAGAATAGGTCTTCAGCAACCCCTGCTTGCCGTAAAAGGCGACTATGCTTGTCGTAAAAGGCGACTAACGGGATCAGGTTCGCTGACTTGGTTGATGCATGTCATGATCCAATTGCGTGGATCGATGCTCATGATGTAAATCAGTGGATTGTCTGGTCCAGACTCGATTATTTACAGACCACCGTCATATAGCTGGAATATTGCTGAGTGCGGCGTAAAACAACAAACAACGCCAAAAAAATCATCCTCATTCAACTCTGTAAGGTTAGCTTCCCAGGTAAAGTTTCCCTGAAGAGGAAAAATACATCAATCAGTCTGACCCAAACAATCGAAACATTTCAAAAAGAAATACAAAAACGAATTTCTCCTTTTCCCATACATACTTAATCAAGACACAACACCATTAACATGTGTGATACACGGCCGATTTATTTGCGTAAAGTAAAGGACAAAGATATTCATTTATACACATTTGTACATACATGGTCAGCAATCTGCTATGAATATCTATATTTTGCTGAAGCCCGACACGTAAAAGAAGAAATAAAAACTTTTATAAGAACACCCTGGAACTGTGTTCCCTCAACGGATGCAGCAGCAACTACTGGAGGGTATACAGTATACTCATGTCATGTATATGCAAATCCAAACAGAAATACTAACAATTCATGAACATCATGTTACAAATGAATTTTATAATTTATTATATACAGTGCAACTCGCATAGTATATGCAGTATTGTCAAAGCTCTTCAGCTTAGTATATATGGTCTTATTTTGAAGATATGTGATTTAAGGGCTCTGCAGCAGAATGATAGTTTTAACAAATGTACAAATTACACATCACGCATAAAGCAACACTGTGTTATAAAGGCCCGCCGGCCAAGCAATATCATTGCACCCAGCAATGCACACTTTCACAATAAAACATGGCTGTATTATAAAGGCCCGCCGGCCAAAAACTATCATTGCATCCAACAATGCACACTTTCACAATAAAACCACACTCAAAGGAGCATTCCATTTCCACGATTATCTGCAGCACATGAAATCAATAAGTCATAAAATGAACCCCCAAATGAGCATTCCAGTTCCACGATTATCTGCAACACATGAAATCAATAAATCATAAAATGAAGAACAATTTTATATATATATATATATATATATATATATATATATATATATACATGTTCATCTTATAAATATAAGAAACAAGTGTGAGGCCGTGCATGCACAGTGAGCGAGAGAGAACAATTCAAAATTGTACTACCCCTAATATACCCCCTCAATCATGCCACCTTGGGGTACAAAATCACCTTGATTGACATTCCTCTGGGAGAAAATAATTTCTATGTTATTCAAACGAGCGAAATATTATTTCTCCTTATCCCCTACATACTTAATCAAGACACAACACCATTAACATGGGAATACGCTGTGTGATACACGGCCGTGATGTACAAAGAAAGTTATAGGCTTAAGGAAAGTGATACTTTCATTCTGTTATCAATACTGTAGCAGGCCTGGGTCCGGTGCCCACAGACCAAAGACACTACGGTGTTCGTCAATGGCCACTATTTATTTGCAGAAATTGTGAATGTGATGTAAAAGAAAACCACCCTGATACAATCAGGTATACAATATAGCACATATAAAACAATATACATATCATAAACACAGATATATACATACAATTCATATGCCTACTAGTATGATGAGATACAGTACATAGTTTTGTTGTAGTGAGTGAGTGAGTATGGTTTTACGCCGCTTTTAGCAATATTCCAGCAATATCACGGCGGGGGACACCAGAAATGGGCTTCACACATTGTACCCATGTCAGGAATCGAACCCGGGTCTTCGGCGTGACGAGCGGACGCTTTAACCACTAGGCTACCCGACCGCCCCTAGTATTGTTGTAAAAGCACAGGGAAGAATAGATTTATGTACATGTTAATTAGAAAAGTAGTCTGTCTTGGTATATGATCAAGTGCCTACACTAGAAAACGACATGTTAACGACAGGTAAACCTACCAGGTGTGTGGGCCTGGGTTGATATCACACCTGGGGACGATGCCGGGCTAAGTTACTGCACAGTAGTGCAAAATTCGTCTGCAGAGGAAATAACAATACACAATAGTAATACTATTAAATGCCACATGCATTCATGCATTCATACATTTATGTTTACTTTCATTCATTCATTTATGCATGCTTGCTCAGCCTTATCTTTTATATCACAAATAAACTCTATTACTTCTAAAACTACTAATCTTACTTAATGCTTATGCATGTTTTAAAGAATGTAGGATACTTATTTGGTCGCTAAACTCAATAATAAATATAGCTGCGGGCAGCGATGCGGGCTCTATGATTTCTAGAAGCACTGAGTCATTCGGTTTCAGCCTACTTGAATCCACTTTATAATACAGTGCATAACAGTATTGCATACTGTAATTAATAATTTGATATTTCACTGACTTCTTCTTTGATAGACATTTAGAAGTTGGAGTACTAAGTAAGGATACGAATTTATGGATGAACAACTTCTTTATTACAATTAAGAGTGACGTTTCGGTGTAGGTTCTATCACAGTTATCAAACAAGTGATATACAGAGTGTGGTTGACAAGTATCTATACAAGTAGGAGGCAATGTTTATGCAGTAGAGTAAATATTGTTATACTGGAGTAGAGAAGCCTGTTATGTACACACAAGGGTAGTGATGACAATCGTTGGTGAAATCAGTGACAGAAACAAAGGATGAAGCCAGTAATCTAAACAACGGGATTATGGCGGATTGGGGCCTTTGATGAGTTGATAGTACGCCGAGGGATATGAAAATCAAAATCAAATATGGCCGCAACTAATAACTATCCCATCAAATATATCCATGTTTGATGTGTTATGCACGGAGACAAATCTCAGAAAGTTTGTAGCATTTCATGTGGGGGATTCAGAGTCGTATGCTTTTGAAGACCTGTGTACCCCAAACACACTGTGAAAACCCTGAATCCAAAATGGTTGCCAAACCACGTGGCCAATGGCCAAAGTTAAAGAACAAAAGATGTCGGTTTCAGAGCAACAGGGCAAAATACATCTCATGCCAATAGTGAGTGAGTGAGTGCGTATGGTTTTACGCCGCTTTTAGCAATATTCCAGCAATATCACGGCGGGGGACACCAGAAATGGGCTTCACACATTGTACCCATGTCAGGAATCGAACCCGGGTTTTCGGCGTGACGAGCCCCTCATACCAATAAATCATTTAGTTTCAGTCAATTTGAATCCACTTTATAAATGCAGTGCACATGAGTATGCTATAGTGTAATTTATTACTTGATATGTCATTAGTCCGTTTTGACAAAATTGGTGGGAGCCAGAGCATCCTTGAATGTTATGAACCCATTCCAGTCCTTGTTCATATTTGAATCCTCAAATGGATTCTTTGTACCAATGCCGTCAAATAAGGACGCCGCTAGGTAATTGACCTGTACAAGGGTGTCCCAGGGCATATAGCCCTAATAATAAATCGAACGATTACAATAGGACAATATGAACACAATAATAATCTAGACGATCCCAATCTACATACACACACGAAATTTGGTCAAAATCGGACCAGTAGTTTCCGAGTTACAAGTGTTCAAAGGTCTGCTATTCAGAGGTCTGCTGTACGGCAGGGTGACAGGCAGGGTGACAGGCAGGGTGGCAGGCCGGTTGGCAGGCCGGGTGGCAGGGGGTCAAATAGTACGGGAGCGTAGCTCCCTTGTCCATTGAGCTACAGTCAAACGGATTAGTGTTCTGACTTCGCCAGGACCCGGGTTTCTGTCGCATTGCTTAGATAAAGTGCTAAACCTGTTTCCGACCTCGTCCATGTTCGAATCCCCAATTGGTTTGGTTGTACCGATGCCGTCAAAAGTAAGGAAACGCTTGCAAAACACATCCTCTACGAAATGGACGTGTCCTAGAACGTCCCGGGACGCTTGCTGACGGGGTTAACCTCTTTGATCATGTGGACAAGGCGTCCGACCTCTGATCAGGAGGTCCGTGGTTCGAATCCCATCACGGGACTCGGAAATGTTATGGCTGCTACATACAATGTTGCAAATACAAATAAATGAATAAAATCCTAAATTCAACAATAAAATACTCACCTTCACCATCCAAGAATCTGCCCGGCATTATATTGAAAGAGGCAACACCCAGAAAGTGATGCTTGATAGTGCAAAAGCTTTTGACACAGTCTGGCATGACGGCCTGCTATGGAAAATCATGAATTGGATATCCCAGGCCCAATATGGAGATTGTTGTCCCACTGTTTTGATGGCATGAAGAGCTGTATCCTTGTGAACAATGTTACATCTTGCTGGTTTGAACTAAAAAAGAGGGTTAGACAGGGGAGCGTTCTTGCTGCAAAACTCTACCTCGTCTACATAAACATCCTGCTAGAGAATCTTTCATCCTCCAAGAAAGGGACAACGGTACTCGATGTCCACGTGGCAAGCCCAACACAAGCAGATGACATCACATTGCTAAGTCCTCTAACCTCCAACCTTCAGACAATGGTGCACACATGTGAACAATATAGCGCCAAGTGGCGCTTTACCTTCTCTGCCTCAAAGAGCAACATAATCTCCTTCAAGAAGTCTTCACCCCAGCCTACAACAATCATCCTCTACGGCAGAGAGATCCAGAATGTGCCTGAGCTAAAACATCTTGGTATAGAGCTTTATGAATCATTTAATTCGTGGAACAGGACAATAGCAGCTTGCTCGAAAATGAAGTCTACAGCATTCGCATTAATCAAATCAGGCTATCACACTAATGCACTGAGTCCCCTCACCAGTCTCAAGTTGTTTCAGACAATATGCCTACCTAAAGCATTGTATGGATGCGAGTTGTGGTCAGATTTGACAAAGAGGGAGCTGCTAGCAATTGAACGCTCACAAAGACTAGCAATAAAGATGGCACAAGGACTTCCCAAACATATCAGAACTGACCTATGTAACTCTCTTTTTGGGAACCTTACCTGCAGAAGCAGCAATTGATAAAAAGAAGCTGTTGTTCTTTGGAAAGCTTTGTCATACAAACCACACTAATATATCCCACAGCGTCTTCATAACCCGCCTCTTCTGCTACAAGAACAGCTGCAGTCCAGTTTCACTTGGATTCATCCCAGATGTCTATCGACTCGTGAAGAAGTACGGACTAAAAGAATATCTTGAAATGTTCATAGACTCTGGAAGTTTTGTGAGTTACATCTCCTGGAAGAAGATCGCCACAGAAGCTATCTTCACTTATGAAAAATAGCAGTGGGCCTATAGAATAGCTGCTGAACCAGACCTAAAACACTTCCAAAGAATCCATCCTGAAATTCAGCCTCACTTTGCATGGCAGATTGCCAAACTATTTCCCTTGATAAAGCCCCTCTGCAGACTAATTGTGAATCTGTGTGCCTGCTGGAGACCAGGGAAAGAAAAGGGCACCTGTGTCTTGTGTAATGCTGACATCAGTGACCCACTGGTCCACAGTGTGTGCTCGTGTGTGTACCGCACACATATACGTGACAGTCTCTGGGTGGACATTATAGACTGTAGTCCTGTAGAAGTGAGCGTCAGTCTCCACACTAAAAATGACTCTGATCTTGTGTGTTCTCTGCTCTCGTGCAGACCTCCACTTCCTCTGCCAGACGAAGATACAATAAACTATGCAAAGACTGTAATACAGTACTTTTCAGCATTCGCATCAACTCCTGAACTTTAAAATAACATGTATATTGTCCCCTAAATATTTTTTTCAATATTTTGCCCTGCATATTGTACTCTCCTTTGGAGGAATAAAAAGCTTATATATATGTGGAGTGACCACAGTCCTTAGGTGTCCAGCATACAGCATGGCTGAGTACCCAAGCTGGCCATATAGACAAAAGGCTTGAGTAGGGAGAGGGCTGGGGCTATTGTATTAGTTCACGGGGTGTGACATTCACAAATAAACCATGCAGTAAGCACGCTTAGTAAGAGTGTTGTGACAGATAGTTTATTGTTTAAAGTAGTCTGATCAATAAAATAAAATGACTTCAACTGCATTTAATTATGTACATGAATTTTACTTAAAAGGTAAAATACAAGAAATATTCAAAATATGTAAATGCCACAATCTTTGATGTAACTCTCTTTAGCGTTTTCGCTTCTCCAACAGCCAAGTCGTTTGAACATACGATCTGGTATACCATTATTTGCAGCTGCAGTAGCACCACCACTGCGTAAGCTATGCAGACCATACTTCTTGATGTTGTCAACAAAGGGAGTTAAAGCATCAATAAATAGTTCCCTTATCCTGGTATAAGACAGTGGAGCATTGTCTTTTCTAAGAACATAGCCTGAACGACATTTGCTTACATTCCTGAATATGTACTGATCACAATCTGGATGAATAGATGCATCTTGTAAATATCTCTCCACACAAGCTACTGGACGCAGCTTGGAATCTGTCCTACTAATAACAAGCCATGTGCCATCCCTGTATATATCCGTCTTTGACTTTTCAATAAAAACGACCATGTGTGACATATAAAACAAAATGTCAGATCGAGATATATGAATTAAATCTGCAGAATTTACAAATCCGTCGAAAGCTAATAAACACATACATATTATTCCCAGATCCATTAAAGATGTATTGATAATTTATTAATCATACAAACGGTCATGTATATCAACTGTGAGTGGCTCTTTTTTAACCACTGGCTTAGACAATTTGCGCCTAGCTCCTTCCAGAACATTCTTGACAAGGCTATTTTCAGTGGTACTCTCTAGTCCAATGCTACAATGAGCATGCCTTAAACTATAAAATGCCGTTAACACTGGTCACTCTGTTGCACAACAGACAACAGATAAACAGCACAATGCAAATGTGAAACGGGCAACTGATCACACATATTATTAGCTTATTGCCAACCTTTTCCAAGCAGCAATTCCATTGCTGTATTTTTTATAAGTAAAATATGCCCTGGACCATGCCAACAAACCTGGTAGCTGTCCAGCTAACTGGCGCACATTCAAAGGGAGTTCATCAAGTTCATCACTACACAACAAAATATTACCTAAAATCAACATAAAGTGCAATCATATCAAAATGCAAATCGTGTTCACCGAATAAACCACCTTTGATTCTGCTTGCAACATAAGCTTCTTTGGCCCTAGGCAAATATATTTGATGTTTGATTTGCAAAATACGCTCAGAATTCACATATAACAGTGGCCAAAAGCACGCTGAGTGCCACTCTGGGACGACCAACGTTCCAACTGCATGACACTCTGCCACGTGTTTGATTACTCGCGGTATCAAACAAATAGGGGGAACAACCCAACTAATTGTACCTCTCCAGTTAACAGTGAAACAGTCCACTGCCTGGCATCCAGGATTACTGAAACGAGAGTTAAACTGGACAATTTTTGTGTTATAATATGAGGCCAGCCTATCAACTTGATGGGGTCCCCATTTCTCATCTAGTTCCTGAAAAATATTTTTTGAAATACCCCAATTATCGTAATCAATTAGCTTGCTAAGATAGTCAGATTACATGTTCTCTTAGCGAGGAATCTACTGGAGATGGAGCTCAACACTGTTATGTAAACATAGATCAAAGATCTGCAAAGCAAGCGATTGTAAATGGAGCTTCATACTACCTTTCTCAATAATACATACAACATTTTGATTGTCAGTAAACCATTTGACTCTCTGGTGACCTAGGGTTGTAACAAAGCTTTGGAGAGCCAGAAACACAGATTTCAGCTCTCTACATGTAGAGCTGCGATTGGTTCATCACGGGACCACTGTCCGTGGGATACTACAGAGTTTACATCCACGCAGTATCCACTATAACCACTTCGGTTTGCATCCGAATACACCAATCTTTTTTGTCAATGCTGTTTGCAAAATCGTTCTGGAAATATACCTATGTATATTGCGACGCAAAAATGTCAACTGCTTGATGCTAGTATCTGACAAGTATATACGACTGTTCCATGATGAAGCAGCAACAATATTATTCTTGTCATGAGTTGTACAACTGGTCGAATCACTAATTTCATAGAAATTAATTGACCAACAAATTGATGCTACAGATCTAACCAATACACGTTTAGTCTTGTATTGTCACAGTTTAGTAATAGCTTGTTTGACCTTGTCAACCGTCCTGAGAGGTACAGTCATAGTCATGGAAGTAGTAGGGATACCAAAATCAAGCTATTCAAGAGATTGCAACGGTAGCCAAAGTGATTTCTCAACTTAAGGAACAAAGCCTGAAGAAAGCAGATCTCTCTTTATATCACACCCAGCTGCCTGCGCTCCAATATCCGTAGATACAGATAGAATGCCGTCGTCTAGGAAGGTAACTTATATTATGGCCATCAAACCTCCACTTTTTGACTAGCTTTCTCATGCCTTTTGTAAAAACATATAGAGCAGACGTCAAACCAAAAGACAAAACCAAGAATTTGTAGTAGTATATTCTACGTGCTTCGTTAGACCATCCAAAACCCAGAAAATTAGTATGAGATGGAATTATGTCTATATGATGGTATGCTGAGTGGATATCAAATTTTATCAACCAATCATCCGTATTAATATATGCTAATGCAGTCTTCCAATCTTTATATTTAATACTCTGCTTGAAGTATCAAGGATTAAACATCTTTTTTCCTGACAACTGTACTGAAACAGACAAAGGACTAACAACACTAGGGGGAGCAACACATTGGCACACCAAGTCCTTCTTCAACAACTCACCAATAGCCTTTTAGACAAAATCTCTGTGTTTAATAGCAGACTTGTTATTCTTATTATGCAATTTAGTAGGAGTCGTAATAAACGGAATATCCATTAGCAATCCAATCAATAACACACTGAGATCCACTTATCTCACGCCAGTACTGTATATTACTTCTGAGACGGCCCCTGACTAAGATTTCAGTTGTACCTTGTTCATACTCAAAAAAACTTATCTGTGAACTTGCTATCATTGATGACAAAGTTATCATTGAAATACTTAACTGACAAATCTGGACGAGAACTACTGGCGTTGCTGACTTGAGGCAACCTGTCCGCCGGCTGTCGCCCCTTGACCTGTTCCGAAGTAAGGGCAGTCTTTCTAAAGTGAGAGAATTCACCGCATGCAAAACAGGCCCCAGATCTTTGCCCTTTTCCACGAAAAAGCTGGTTTGTGATTGGCTGCATATGATGTAACGTTGAACCAGGTTGAAGAGCAACTTGCACTGGATGGGTGACAGTTGCCGAACGTCTTGACCTATTTGTAGAGTACGGCGCTTGCCTTGCACGTTTCTGTTTGAGTTTTCGGACAGCTTTGCTTTCAGCTCTGTTGATACGTTTGTCGTCATCAGAATCATCCGCCAGCTCATGAGAAACATAGTTCTTAACCGTTTCCCACCCGAGAGAAATATTACATAATAATACAATTGCTCTTAAATTAAATTAAATAATTGATCTTAAATGTTCTGACAGAGCACATTGCGCTTCAACCATTTTGCAACCTTTAATTCCTTTGGTTTCTTTTGTCCTTTTCTCCATTGTTTAGCAATGTCTACAATCACTTCGGAGATACCACTTCCAGTCTTGGCTGATACTTCATGAAGGGTGCAGCAAGTCTCTTCACGCACAAAATCAGAAAAATGGTGTTGCTGTTCCAACCATTGGCTGGACTTGAGATCAGCCTTAGTTCCAGCAAACACAATGGTAACTGGACCTCTCGTTTCAATAATGTCTTTCTGCAGGGCAATGGCTTTCTCAAAGGACACGATATCATTCATGGCGTACACCAACAAAAATGCATCGCAAATCTGAAGAGCTTTCCTTCTTGCTGCATCAAAGCAGTATACACCTGAGGTGTCCCAGATGTCTAGATCAATTGTTTCCCCTGCAACCTCCAATGATGTGTTGTGTATTTCTCCGACCTTTACAACATATCTGTTCAGAAAGATCTGTTGAAGGTACTGGTTGATAATCGACGTCTTTCCGCATGCTGCACTTCCCATGACCGCCACTCTCAGGCAGTGTTCTTCCCCTTCAGCTCGTCTTGACTTAAAGTGAAACATGTTACTTGCAGCGATATCACGTAGAGTGAATGTGACTTATGAAAGATGTTTCACGGGATTTTATAGCAATTTTCATGTATTTATCACACCTTCAATTTTTATGTTGCTATGCATACTGACACCTCACCTAAACTGACGTCAAGAAACATTCTGTCAATCAATGTCCTTAATGCTAGTCCTTTTTATCAGATTCCAGCAATGAAGCATTTTATCCGAAACCAATTTTGATGCACGGCGTTGCAATATAAGTGTATATCATAGAAGACCAATTCTAACCCAGATCTTGATGTGGATCCAGAAAGGATGACTCATCACACAGTCAGCTATATTTGTAACAGTGTCCGATATCTTGACATCTCAAAATTGTACCTTTGAAATTTCATGGCCATGTCATCAAAGCAATGCATTCAATAACATAACCTGTATTGAGAACGTATATGTAACCAAGCAACAGTCAGTGGAATGTTAAACGCTTTTGTTTTAAATATTGCAGCAATGTCACTGTGGAGGACAATAGGAAAGAGCTCCACGCAGATTAACCATCTCGGGAATCGAACACAAGTCAACGGGACGATAGGTTGACATTAAGTGTCATATTGCTCCTCCAAAACGATTTCAACAGTCATAAAAAGAATTAGTTTGTCAATCGGATTTTTCAAATCACAATAACAACCTCAGACCAGATGAGTTTTAAAGAATCCCCATGGCATTAACCCTGCTTGTCTCACATACTTTTCACAATGAAGTAACCCACTCTGAAATTCCTTGGCACACACCACGACACAGATTTCAAAATTGTAATCCAAATTATTAGCATGTGGCGAATCAAAAGGCGAATTATCAAAATTTAGGTTTTGTACCAATATTTGAAAGTGGTGTTTCAATAATAGACAAAGACATGCATTTAACTCGGTTTCAGGTCTTAAAAGCTAAAGGCAAACTGGATTTATATCATCAGTTGAAGTCATAACATGCTGTTTTTTAATGTCATTGATATCTACGAGTGACTGTAGGATCACATGGCTTATAGCAATATTCAGCTTGGGCCACGGTTGGGGAGACCATTATACCTGAGATGGTTTTATGAAGACGGGGCCTTGGATGAAGTTATCAGCTATAAATATTTGGGAGTTTATATTTCTAATAAATTATCTTGATCTCCTTTCAATACAAGCAGAAACATCAGCCACAAAAAGAAAAAAATTGGAATGCTAAAAAACCTTAGATTTATCGATAGTGTAAACCTCAAGATGTTCTTTAAAATCTTTAACACAAAAATAAATGTATATATTTACATATATTTGCACAACTTAAAGTTACATAACATTGGCTGAAATTACTAATGATACCAAGTTGTGGCTGTCCAAGAATCTCTTTAATATAATCTCGAAAGAATGTAGACTGTATAAAATGTAGATGCTCCAAATCTCGGTCACTTCTATACGTGTTGTTAGGTTTAGGGACGCGTGTCCATGCGTGTTTGATACCTCTACTATCCACGCCATTTTAGAACAAATGTGACAGTCTGATCTGATCCTTCAGTAATCGCTGGTGTTCATTCTCTAACCAAACCAGTGTATATAGCTCACTTCACGTGGCAGTTCTACACTTGACGCTTCAGTGACAAAAATTATTCCCTATTTTGACTTGTATCGTGTGTTCACGTGCTTTGTCAGGTGTACAACTGACTTACCTTACCCTGTGTACACCATGTGTATTCTCTTTTGTTAAATCTGGATTAATAGTATCACCCTTAATAAACAATACAAGGTATCACATAAATAAATAGACTATGCTTAAAAGTAACAAAACAAAACAAACTAATATTTCACTCGTGCCATTTCACATTCACTTACAGACAGTTCCGGAGCAACAATTATGCCATGATAGAAGTGAAGCACAGTTTACTGTGGCATTGATGCCAACTCACAGACACACAACATGTAAGAAGCAGATGAACATTACCAGCACATAAACATTATTATTATTTGTTTCACCTTACAATTGTTTATGCTGCCCTCACAAAATGACATGGATGGTGAAACAGTAAACTTTATAATCACTTTGAAAAAGAAAATTGTAGGGAAATGTCACTGTCAAATTTTAGATTTATAATATTTATAAGGACACAAACCAGGCCAAGATTATTTATCACCTGTTTATTGGCTTCATGCCCCTATTGGCTTCTAGCTATGTGTTTTCTGTCCATCGTGTTGCAACAGCATCATCCCTTGGTTGTAACACCTACCTATGTTATCCCACTCATGTATGCTTTGTTGTTACTGTTAATCCTCTACTGTTAATCCTCCACCTACTATATATATTCTGCACTATGTCCCTCATCACAACACACCCACACAGACTAGTTCAAAACTACTCACACCCAAGCCAAGCTCAAACAATTAGAAACTTTAAAAACCCTTAGCCAAACAAACAAAAACCTAATAAAAAAAAAAACACTCCTAAACCCAGCCGTTAATACATCTAAACACAGCTCACCAAACCTCCTCTCACCTGCCAAAGCACCCTCCTCCAAACACCCACACTCAACACCTCTAAACTCACCAAATCTCACTCACTTCCACCCTACCTCATCTACAACAACATGTCCGACGCACGTGTTATCATCCAGGCAGACATCCACCAACCCGACACCCCTACACCGGCCGAAGCACACAACACTTCCAACCGGACACCCAACACCCTCACACCTCACGATTACGGCACAGAAACTCCAGCAGCTTCACCTCCCAAACCTGCCAAATCGCCTGCACCCATTACGAACCCTAAGAAACGGAAGCTGGACACTTCCAACACTACACCCGCATCACCCACCTTCCCAGCATCCATAGTCACCTTCGCTCTGTACTTTTGCGCCGCCGGCCCCATAAACACCCTAAATAAAGTTCTCACAGCTAATAAAGTAGGCATTTGGTTCAAAAAACAAAAAATCAATTTCGATAAAATCAAAGAAGTAAATAAAGGATTCCAGATAATCTTCCCCGACCTACAATCCCTAAACGCAGCCAAAAAGATAACGCAAATCTTCCAACTTACAGTCACACATCAAACTCCAAACTGGCAGCTCTACACCAGAGGTGTAATTAGGGTTAACCCTAGAGAAACAGAAGGCGACTTAATAATGTACGCTAACGAAGCAAACGATAACACAGACACCTCCCCTCAACCCAAAATCACTAGCACTAGGAGGATAACTTCAAATAGGAATGGAAAGACCTCAAACACCCCTATCGTTATCGTCAACTTTCAAAAAACTGCTAAATATCCTGAAGCCCCAAAATTCATCTCTTTCGGCGCATCAACAAAACTAGAAGTAAAACCTTATATTAAACAGGTAAAACAATGCTCTAACTGCCTTCAATACAACCATACAGCAAACGGATGTAATTTTAAAAAAACCAAATGCAGGAAATGCGCCCAAACAGGATGCCCAGGGATTTGCGCACCATGGTGCATACACTGTAAAACAACAAACCACTCCTCACTCTCTAACAAATGCCCACACAGGCACACTTTCACACAACAGGCCAACAGACACATTAATATAGATACGGCCAAACACCAAACAAGAAAACTAACACAGCACACGAAACAACCACTCATACCCACACCGCAACCAAACATTCCCCGACATCTAAACTCCGCATGGGATGGTATCCTCCAGGAAGTACACCCAGCAATCACCACCCACACCCACTACTCACACCACCCCCAAACCTTCACCACCCCCAACCCTCTCACAACATCCACACCTGCACGCAAAACAAACCGCATTATACCTGCCATCACCCAACCTTCCACCACTCAGCCTACAGCCACCAGGGCAACAACAACCACACCCGAGCAGGCAAAACCCGAAAATCCAATCAGCAGCCAAGACACAGACACGCCCAGCACGCACACGCAAACACAACCAGAGACGCTACCAACCCCCATGGAGAGTGAGGAACTAAACAACGATAACTCAGACTATTACGAAGTAGAAACCGATGATGACGTAAACGAGATAACACGCTCAGCACCTAAAAGAACCAAAAAACTACAACGTAAACCCCAAACTCTCCCCAAAAACACGCTAAATAGTGTTACTCTCCTTCTAGCTTACATGCTAAAACAAATAAATCCAGATGCTAGCACTAAAGCCCTGCATAAAGTAGCATTCAAACTCAAACTCACCACCCAAAACTATAAAGACTTCAGTACAGGTTACCAACTAATTATCTCAGATATATAAAATAATCCCATAAAACAACCAATCTCCAAACACTAAAAACCCAAATAATGGCAGGACTAAATATTTTTCAGTGGAATGCTGGCGGGCTTAACTCGCACAGCCACGAACTAAAAGCAAAATTTAAACTAAACAAAGGACCGCATGTAGCATGCATCCAAGAAACTAAATTCTCAAATAAATCAAAATTTAACTTAGCCAACTATAACATAGTCAGAACAGATCGTCCTAAAACCAAAACAACTGGAGCATCAGGAGGCTTAGCCATACTAATTAGAGAAGACTTAAACTATGAAGAGATCAAAATAAACACCCCAAACCTAGAAACCAACGGTATTCAAATCACCCTAAACAACAAAAAAATAAACATCATAAATATCTACCACTGGCATCAACAAAAAATCCAAGCAGAGGATCTAAACATACTTCAACAAATAGGCAAAAAGTCAACAATTTTCCTAGGAGACTTTAATGCCCACCACCCCTCCTGGGGCACGGGGGAAAAAATAGATAATCACGGTAAAATAATCTCTGAATGGATAGAGGCCAACGATTTCGTATTACTTAACAATAACCAACCAACCAGATATGATAAAAGCAATAGAGACATGTCGGCTATCGACCTAAGTATATGCACCTCAGACTTAGCCCAAAGCACTCAATGGGAAGTTCACGACGCCCCACTAGGAAGTGACCACTTCCCAATAAACATAACCATAGGAAATACCAACGTCCCCGACAAACCCGAAAACTCAGAACCCAAAATTAACTATAACCAGGCTAACTGGGATAAATTCCAAAATATCTGCAAACAAGCCAATCTAAACGAGATAGAACATAATGACCCAGAAACCTTCTGCAAAAACCTAACAGAATACATAATCACCTCAGCTAAAAATTCAATACCCCTTAGAAAAGCAAACAAATCAGGCAAACCCTCAGTACCCTGGTGGAACGAGGAAATAGAACAAACCAGACAAAAACGTAAAAAAGCCTTCAATAAAGCCAAACGCGACCATAACTACATACCTATAGCCCACAAACTAAACCATGAGGTCCAAAACCTAGTCAAAATAGCCAAAACCAGGGACTGGAAAAAATTTTGCGAGGGATTAAATAACCGCACAGATGCCAGGACGGTCTGGCGCAAAATTCATGCCATTAGAGGCCTAAAAAGACACAAAAAAACTCCTAATATAAATAACTCAACCAACCCCAGCGAAAAAGCAAATAACCTAGCTAAACACTTTTCGACCATCAGCAGTAACAAAAACTTCAGTGATAAATTCCAAACAAAACTCAAAACAGAATCCAAACCTACCAAAGAATTAAACGATAACCTAGAAATAAACCAACCCTTCACAATAGAAGAACTAAACTATGTACTCCAAAACAGGAAAAAGGGAACAGCCCCAGGACTAGACCTAACATCCTACCAAATAATCAAAAAACTCCCTCCCAAGCTACTCCAGTCACTACTCAAACTCTATAATCTAATCTACCTAAACGGCCAGGTACCAACCTCTTGGAAACAGGCTCTAGTTATCCCTATCCCTAAACCCGACAAACCTACAAACCAAGCTAACTCTTACAGGCCAATATCTCTGACCTCAAACTTATGTAAAGTAATGGAATCTATGACCAAAAATAGATTACAACACTACCTAACTCTAAACAACACCATAAATACAGACCAAAGCGGGTTCACTCCTGGCCGCTCAACTCTAGACAATCTCGCCCGGTTAGAACAGGAGATCAAAACAGGACAACTCAACAAACAATATACTACAGGCATCTTCTTGGACTTCTCAAAAGCATTCGACATGGTTTGGCACAACGGGCTAATTCAAAAACTTAAAAAAATAGGACTAAAAGGACAAATCGTTAACTACATCCAGGACTTCCTAAATAACCGAAAAATCACAGTGGGTATAGACCAGGTTCTATCGGACCAGTGTCCCCTAGAAAACGGCACTCCCCAGGGCAGCATTCTTAGCCCAACACTCTTTAACATAATGATCAATGATCTCTTCGAGGGCCTATCCCATAAAATTAAAACATCCAAATTCGCAGATGACGGAGCCCTCTGGATCCGCACAAAAAGTATGTCAACTTCCCAAAATCTACTCCAAAAATCCCTAATTAAAATACAGCAATGGGCAGACAAGTGGGGCTTCTCCCTAAACTCCGAAAAAACTACAGGAATAGTCTTCAAACACCGAAAAATGAAACACACCACCCCAAATCTTAAATTAAACAATAAACCAATTAAGTTCCAAAAACAAACGAAATTCCTAGGGCTAATCTTCGATCAACACCTAACATGGGAGGCCCACGTTAAAAACTTAACAACTAAATGCAGCAAAGATCTAAACGCACTAAGATGCCTCACCGGCTCCAACTGGGGGGCCTCCAAAGATACTCTACTCTCTCTCTACACATCACTAATTAGGTCAAAATTAGATTACGGATGTGCGATCTATGATACGCTTAGCAATAACCTAACCAAAAAACTAGACTCAATCCAATACCAAGCTCTTAAAATAGTCACACGTTCCCAACATGGCACCTCTCTCACTTCACTTCAGGCCTTAACAGGAGAAATGCCACTAAACCTACGTAGGCAACACTTAACCCTTAATTTCTGGGCCTCGTCCCAATCAAACCCTCTCATCCAAAACCTCATAAACGAAAATATCCGCCCTCGTAACCAGGCTCTAACTAGGAAGAACCCTTTACTTACTCCAATATCTCAACGAATTTTCAACTACCTAAACGAAAACCAAATAGATAACCTCCAACAAAACTGCAAACCATCAAATATATTTACCCCAAAACTAAAAATCCCCAAAATAGACACATCTCTGGCAAACTCAATAAACAAACAAACCGATCCAAACATAGCTAAATCCACCACACTAGCTTACATACACGAAAACTGGCCAAATTGGTGCCACATCTACACAGACGGATCTTCCGATCCGATCACAAATCGCACTGGTTTCGGAGTCCACATAGCACAACCAAATAGGAACACTCAATCTTATCGACTCCCAAACAACCAATCCATCTTCACTGCAGAGTTAATGGGCATAGCATCCGCCCTCCATAACCAACATGCTAAAAAACATAAAAAAATCCTAATACTCACAGACTCACTAAGTGGACTACAGGCCCTCCAAAATAAAAACACCAAAAACCGCCCTAAACTCATTAACAAAATACTCAAAAGCGCAAATAACTTAACAGAGGCAGGCAAACAAATAGCATTTATTTGGATCCCAGCCCACGTAGGAATATATGGAAACGAAAACGCCGATCAAGCCGCCAAAAAATCCCTCAAAATTCCTGAAATAAGCCTTAATCTACCAATATCTAAAGCAGAGATCAAAAGCATTAACAAACGTAAAATCACCCAAAAATGGCATAAGACATACCTAAAAACAAACACACAGATAATCAAAATCCTCAAAAAACCTCTAACCAAACCTAAAATCCTCCATCCATCCAAGAAAATTGATAGAATAATCACCAAACTCCAAACAGGTCACACTAAACTAAACAGTCAACTCTTAAAAATAAAAAAACACGCAACCGGAAAATGCCCACACTGCCCACACCTGGAAACAATAGAACATGCACTCTTACACTGCACGCACTACCAAACCCACCGAGCAACACTCCAAACAAATCTAAAACTAGATAAAGCCATAACCCTAGAATCAATCCTAAATCCACATAACAATATAGAAAAATTTAAAGCACTAGGCGTATACTTAACTAAAACCAATCTAATGATCCGCATCTAAAAACACTCAACCACGCCACATAAACAAACAAACACACACCAACACACTCCCTTAGTACACTACCACACCCCTAGGCATGCATTCCAAATTTCAAAATCTCCAAAACTTATATAAGCAACCACTAAAACCCCCCTCTGGTTGCAACACCTTTATTTTCCCTTCAAAACCACGCTAAATGGCCCGACCGGGCCCGTGTGCGAAATACGCTCCAGTCGGAAAGCGCACGTTAAATCTCCAAACGTAAGTAAGTAAGTAACCCTCATCGAGTTGCAGTTTGTACCCCAAGCGAGCAACACCTCCCAAGCCAGCACAGAGCATTGCCTGATAGCCAGCCAAGGAGAACTCCAACATCGGTAATTATCACGTCATCCTTTCAGCCTTATTCACATACTCTTACAATCACTCTCACTGTTTGTTTGTTTGTTGTTTAACGCCAACCTAGCAGTGTTCAAGCTACAGGACAGCGGTTTGTAAATAAACGAGTCTTGGCCAGACAATCAGTTGCAGTTTGTACTCCGAGCGAGCAACACTTCCCAAGCCAGCACAGAGCATTGCCTGATAGCCAGCCAAGGAAACTTCACCATCGGTAATTATCATCACGTTATCCTTTCATCCTTACTCACATACTCTTATCACCCTCACCAAATTAATCACAAACCCCTAAATCCTTAAAAAAACAACAACAACACTCAAACACACCCTTTAGTCTCAAACCAACACCTTACCCTCCCCCATCTCCTTAACACAGCACGCTCTCCTTTCTATTCACTACCCACGCCCACCACTCAAACGCAACCTTTGACCCAACTCCTAAAAACCAAAAACACCTAATCCCCCCTTCTCCTAAACACAACGCACGCTTTTTCCTACTCACCACCCACGCCCACCACTCACCTATCACTCCACTCCTTCGACTAAATATTTCCTAATCCCAGCTTTCCACTTGTCTCACCAACCCCAGCCTTCCAGCAAAAAAAATAAATCTCTAGGGTTCAGGCACCACACATCTCAACTCACCCAAACCAAACACCCCAAAACATGACAGACACACGCATCATCTCACACGCAGACACCCCAGATCCTGACTTACCCACACCCGCGGAAGCGCACAACACCTCCGGGAGGACAGTCGAAAACATTGTTCCGGACGAGTATGGCTCAGACATGGAACATACCACCCCCACCAAACCAGCCAACTCACCTCCACAATACACAAACCCCAAAAAACGTAAGCTCGACTCATCCACTCCACCACCTTCTCCCACACCCACCCCGGCTTCCTTCATCACCACCTTCGCACTATACTTCTTCGCCGCAGGCTCAGCATCAATCCTAACTAAACAACTCTCAGCAGACAGGATAGGTTTATGGTTTAAACGCGAAAAAATCCATTACAGCAACATCAAAAAAGCAAATAAAGGTTACCAAATAATATTCCCAAATCAAGATTCATTCAATGCAGCTAAAAAAATAGTACAAATTTTTCACGTAACCGTAACAAAACAAATTCCAAATTGGCAGCAATTCACCCAAGGGGTAATAAGAGTAAACCCTAGAGAAACAGCAGAAGACCTAGAACTCTACACCCAAGAAGCAAACACAAATCAATACCCTCAACCCCAAATAACAAGCACCCGCAGGATAACAACAAACAGAAACGGCAAAACGGTCCCTACATCAATCGTTATTGTAAACTTAAAAAAAACTGCTAAATTTCATGAAGCCCCTAATCACATCTCTTTCGGTGCCCACACTAAACTAGAAGTTAAACCATACATCAAACAGGTCAAACAATGTTCTAACTGCCTTAGATATAACCACACGGCCACCCAATGTACATTCAAAAAAACTAAATGTAAAAAATGCGCCCAAACCGATTGCCCAGGTACATGCTCTCCCTGGTGCATCCATTGCAAATGCATAAAACATACATCACTCTCAAACCAGTGTCCGCACAGACATGCCCTAACACAACAGGCCAACAAACACATAAACATAGATTCGGCCAAAATCCAAACAAGAAAATATGCACCACCTACATCCAAACCTCTCCTCCCCACACCACACTCAAACACCACACACAAACTCTCGGATTCAATCTGGGGCAACCACATAGAAACCGCACCCACCACTTCCACACATCACCTCACACAGCCACCTACCAACTCCCCCATAACATCAACACCCGCATGCAAAGCAAACAGCAAAACCACAGACACACAACGACCCTCAGCCAGACACTTTACAGCCCACAAGGCAACAACACTTCCCCACAAGCAACCACAACAAAAAAACTCAAACACTGAGGAAACCACAGCTACACCCAACACGCAAGCACAAACTCAACACCCCACACCACAAACACCTCCACAGGCCTCCCCAATGAAAACTCAAACAATAAAAACCAACCTAACCGACGAAGACGAGTATTCTTCCACCGAGGAAATAAATGAAATCACTTTCTCAGCTCCTAAAACCAACAAAAACTTCAGGCGCAAAAATCCCCAATTAACCAGCACTAAAACTCTTAATGACATCACACTACTCCTAGCCTACATGCATAAGCAAAACTCACCAAATGCTAGTATTAAAGCTTTTCACTCAGTAGCACAAAAACTAAAACTCACAACTCTCTCCTTTGAGTTATTTCTCTCCCAACTTAGGGAAGCTACCAATTAAACAAAACCTAAAACTCAAAACAAACTAATAACCTCTCATCCCCCAAAATGGAAGGACTAAATATATTTCAGTGGAACGCCAACGGATTAGCCTCCCACGGCCAGGAATTAAAAGCTAAATTCAAACGAGACAAAGGTCCACACATAGTCTGTATACAGGAAACTAAATTCTCTACCAGATCTAAATTCACCCTACCAAACTATAACTCAATAAGAACTGACCGAGCCAAAACAAACCCAGGTAGAGCCGGAGGCGGCCTAATCATATACATCAGGGAAGATTTAAGCTACAAAGAACTAAAAATAAACACACCGAACCTAGAAGCAAACGGTATCCAAATAACAAATAACAACCAAAAAATTAATATCATAAATATATACCACTGGGTAGAAAAACAGGTCAAACCTGAGGATTTAAACACCCTCCTCCAAATAGGCAATAAATCTACAATCTTCCTAGGAGACTTTAATGCCCACCACCCTATCTGGGGTATAGAAGATAAAATAGATAAACACGGAAAACTCATCTCAGAATGGATAGAACAAAATGACCTAATACTACTAAATAACAACCAACCTACTAGATACGACAAAATACACCACAAAATGTCGGCTATCGA
This sequence comes from Haliotis cracherodii, assembly GCF_022045235.1. Lineage (NCBI taxonomy): Eukaryota > Metazoa > Mollusca > Gastropoda > Lepetellida > Haliotidae > Haliotis > Haliotis cracherodii. The sequence goes on along the minus strand of NW_027266267.1, from coordinate 5,672,136 downwards.
CTTAACCATATGCACCCCAGATTTAGCCCAAAGTATTCAATGGGAAGTACACGGGGTACCACTAGGTAGTGACCACTTCCCCATAAATATAACTATAGGAGACGTAAACATCCCATCACCAGCCCCAAACCAGGAACCTAAATTCCACTACAACAAAGCCGACTGGGACAAATTTCAGGACATTTGCAACCAGGCTAACCTAGCTGACCTAGAAAGTAACGACCCCGAAATCTACTGTAAAAACCTCACTGACTATATAATAAACGCAGCTAAAAACTCCATTCCTTTCAAAACAACCAGCATAGGCAAACCCTCGGTTCCTTGGTGGAACGAGGAGATAGAACAAACGAGGCGTAAACGCAAATCCGCATTCAATAAAGCCAAACGTGACTTCAAACACCTAAAGATAGCACATGAACTAAATCACAAAGTACAAAGCTTAGTTAAAACAGCTAAAACAAGAGACTGGAAAAATTTTTGCGAAGAAATTAACCATCATACAGACGCCAGAACAGTTTGGCGCAAAATCCACGCCATTAGGGGCATTAAACGTCATAAAAAAACTCCCAACGTAAACAATTCAACAAACCCCACTGAAAAAGCTAATAACCTAGCAAATCACTTCTCGGCCGTCAGTAGCAATAGCAACTTCAACCAAAAATTCCAGGAACAACTAAAAGCAGAAACCAAATTTACCAAAGAGCCAAAAGATAATAACCTAGAAATTAATCTCCATTTCACAATGGAAGAACTACTCCACGTCCTACAAAATAGGAAAAAGGGCACAGCCCCAGGCTTAGACCTTACTTCATACCAGATAATTAAACAACTACCACCCAAACTACTCCAAACTCTTCTGAAACTCTATAACCTCATATATCTAAACGGACAGGTCCCATCACCTTGGAAACAAGCCCTGGTCATACCAATCCCCAAACCCAATAAACCAGCTGACCAGGCTAATTCATACAGACCAATCTCCCTAACTTCTAACTTACGCAAAGTAATGGAATCAATGGCCAAAAACAGGTTACAACACTACTTAGAACAAAACAACATAATAAATCCAGACCAAAGCGGTTTCACTCCTGGACGCTCAACCTTAGATAACCTCGCCCGACTAGAGCAGGACATTAAAACAGGCCAACTTAACAAACAATATACTACAGGCATCTTTCTAGACTTCTCCAAAGCATTCGACATGGTTTGGCATAACGGGCTAATACAAAAACTACAAAAAATAGGACTTAAAGGTCAAATAATTAACTACATCCAAAGTTTCCTAACAAACCGCAAAATCACCGTGGGAACAGACCAAACGCTATCGGACCAATGTCCCCTAGAAAATGGCACTCCCCAGGGCAGCATCCTAAGCCCAACACTCTTCAATATTATGATTAACGATCTATTCGAGGGACTATCCCCCAAAGTAAACACATCAAAATTCGCGGATGATGGAGCCCTCTGGATCCGCACTAAAAGCATTAAAATGGCCCAAAACTTACTACAAAAATCTCTAAATAAAATACAAAAATGGGCTGACAAATGGGGCTTCTCCCTAAACTCAGAAAAAACCACAGGAATAGTAACACAAAAAAATGCAACCCGCCACCCTAAACCTCCAACTAAACAACAAACCAATCAAATTCCAAAAACAAACCAAATTCTTAGGATTAATCTTCGATGAACATCTCACCTGGGATGCTCACATTAAAAACCTTGTAACCAGATGCAGCAAAGACCTAAACACGTTAAGATGCCTAACCGGCTCCAACTTGGGGGCCTCTAAAAACACCCTCCTCTCACTCTATATATCACTAATTAGATCCAAACTAGACTATGGCAGTGTCATTTATGACACCTTAAACAACTCTCTCATTAAAAAACTAGACTCAATCCAGTATCAGGCCCTAAAACTAATCACACGAACTCAACATGGCACCTCCTCCACCTCACTCCAGGCCTTAACAGGAGAAATGCCACTTAAACTACGTAGGGAACAACTTACCCTAAACTTCTGGGCCGCGTCCCAATCAAACCCACTAATCGAAAACTTAATAAAACAAAATATTAGCCCTTGAAACCAAGCCCTAGCCCGGAAACATCCAATTTTCCAAAGAATAACCAATTACCTAAACGAACACAAAATAAATAATCTTAAACGAAACAATAAATCATCCAATATCTTCACTCCAAAACTTAAAATACCAAAAATAGACACAACACTAGCCGATACACTAAATAAACAGACCGATCCTAACATCGCTAAAACCACCACACTAGCATACATACATGAAAATTGGCCAAATTGGTGTCACATATACACAGACGGATCCTCAGATCCGATCTCAAAACACACAGGTTTCGGAGTCCACATCGCACAACCAACCAACCAATCCATAATCACGGCCGAACTAATGGGCATGGCCTCAGCACTACACAATCAGCAATCTAAAAAACACCAAAACATCCTCATCCTAACCGACTCCCTCAGTGGACTACAAGCCCTCAAAAATAAAAACACTAAAAACCGCCCCGAACTAATAAATCAAATACTCAATAGCTCAAACAACTTAACTAAGGTAGGTAAACAAATAGAGTTCATTTGGATCCCCGCCCACGTAGGAATCTTTGGAAATGAAAAGGCAGATAAAGCAGCAAAATTATCCCTTAAACTCCCAGAAATAAGCTTAAACTTACCCAGCTCAAAATCAGAAATCAAAAGTGTCACTAAACAAAAAAATCAACAAAAAATGGCAAAATATATACCAAAACTCAGGAAAGTACTCAAAAAAAACCTAAATAAACCCCAAATACTACACCCATCCAAAAAAATCGACAGAATAATTACCAAACTACAAACAGGCCATACCAAACTAAATAATCACCGTAAAATAGCTAAACTACACACAACAGGAAACTGCCCACATTGCAAACAACAAGAAACACCAGAACACGTACTCATTCACTGCACACACTACCAAACACACCGAACAACACTACAGACCACCCTAAATCTTAAAACCGGACTTTCAATAGAATCAACCTAAATCCACAAAATAAATTAGAAAAATTCAAAGCCTTAGGCATATACCTGATAAAAACAGGACTAATTAGCCGCATTTAAACCCCAAATAAAATATTAACACCAAAACTACCTTATTTAATAACCACCCAACACACACAGCTCCCTTAGTTCGTCCCCCACCCACTCTTGGCATTCTTTCCAAATCTCAAAATTTCAAAATTACTATATAAGCAACCCCTAAAGCCCCCCTCCTGGGTTGCACAAACTCACTTTTCCCCCTTTTTGGAAACACATTAAATGGCCTGGCCGGGCCCGTGTGCGACATACGCTTGCAGTCGGAAAGCGCACGTTAAATCTCCAATATAAGTAAGTAAGTAACCCTCATTCACACGATGTCAAACACACGAAACACATTGTTTACTTCCGGCCTTATGATCGGACGCCATTTTGTCAAGCCTTAACCATCAACCATCAACGCCTTCCAAACCAATCTTGGGATTACGAACTAATCACAAATAAGGGATTCTGAACTTAAACCCCTTCCAAGGCTCCCTAGCGAACGACACGCTCGCCCCTCGGCCAAGCCGGCCATCGGCTCAGCCCACAAATCTACCAGCTCAACAGCAAAGTGCCATCTTTCTCTCACTGATAAGTATTCCTTGAAAGAATGATGTTGGATGATAAATAAAATCTCACCCTCGTGTCTTTTGATATCAAATATATCAACACTCGTTGATAAAAGTGGCAAAAATCCTCGGCAAGCCTCGGATTTTTCCACTTTTATCAACTCGTGTTGATATATTTGATATCAAAAGACACTCGGGTGAGATTCTCTATATCACCTACAAACACATAAACAAATGCGGCAGGGGCTACAAACTTACATTTCCAAACCATGAAACACTTACATATGCCAGCAGACAACCCATTATAGACGGACTAAACATTACATGGCAGGTGCCTAAATGGTTCACACAGATACAAGGGGTTATTTACATAGACTACAGGGACACACAAGAAGACATTCATGAATACATAAACATGGCAAACAAACACCACACCCAACCCAAAATCATAAATTTCAAAAGCATCAACAATCGTACACACATCATTTTCGGCACCCTCACCTACAAAGTCAACCCAGTAAGGAACCCCCACCCTCAATGCACCATATGCCATTCTTTCACCCACCCAACATCCACATGCAGACAGCCACCCATGTGCCAAAAGTGCGGCTCGTATAGACACGAAGCCGCAGAATGCACATGGGCCCCATATTGCATACACCGTAAAATAGAAGGCTACACAAAACACCTGCCCGATCAAACAGTCACACATTCTAAAGCTTAATAAACACATCACCAAAGCCCAATTACCCAAACCCGCTACAATTCCCACATACAACTCCATCCCTGACTTCATCGACCTTGACTCCATATCTGACTCCTTGTCCAGCTCCCTCCCAGAACCCCCCCCCCCACCCCCCTACACCCCGCCCCCAAAGGAAAAAACGTAAACAGCTCTTCGGAAAAGATAACCCCACCCAAGCTCCACCCCCCCCCCCTTCTACCCAACCCCGCCCCCACATCTTCCTTCTCCCCCCTCCTCCTACACCCCCCTCCAACCACCCATACACGCCCCCCACAGGCCTAACCCCCAAACAGTTCCCAAATCGGCTCTGTTACCCACCAATCCCCTTTTCTAAATCCCCCTGGCCAGGCCCCCCTCCCAACCCTCCCAAACCCCCCTATCCCAGCCCTCCTCTCCATTCAAACCGCCCCCCCCCACCCCCCCCCCCCCCCCCCCCCCGACCTACCCAGACCCTTTCAGTCCCAATCAGACCTATCCCTTCCCAAACCCCACCACCCAGCCAGATCAGCCATCCCAATCCCATCAAACCAACCCCAACACAAAAACAAACAAATCAACTACAGGATAAACACAACAAGAAAACAACTACTCTCTGACAAGCTTCAAACACTCAAATCGGCCCACCAACTGATAGTCACCCCCAAAAAAACTCCACTCAAACACACACAAACTCATTGAATTTATCTCAGCAGCCATTCTCATTAAAAAACCCACCACAAAGAAACTCCACTCCCTAGCCCACCAAGCAAACATCCACCAAAAAACCCTCCAAAATTTCCAGGCAGCCATAAGGGCCCTCAAATGAAACCCCGTCTACTCTATTCCAAATTAGCCCCGGAACACCAACCACTCAACTTCCCCCTCATTCTAAAACCAGATAATGGTGTTCATTCAGTGGAATTGCAACGGGATCGCCACCAATGGGCATGAGCTTAAGGCCCTCATTGCCCTTCAAAAAATCACTCCATTATTAATCACAGTCCAAGAAACTCTCCCCAAAAGAGGCCTTCAAAATCCCAGGCTATGTTTTCATTCGGAAAGATAGACCCCGACCCACTAACTTCCCCGGACCACCACATGGTGGCCTGGGCATCTTCATCAAAAACCATCTTGATTATGACACAATAGATATTCCCACCCCAAATCTTGAATGCCTGGCCATCAAAACAACCATAAACCAAACTAAAATTAGTATTATTAATGTTTACCATAGCAAAATCAAACCCTTCTCAGATGAAGATTTTAAAGTCCTAACCAAATTTATCGATCCAAACACCACCCTTCTAGGCGATTTCAATGCTCACCATCCACTGTGGGGCACGAAAAATTATTCAGACAAATTTGGCAAACTAATCCAAGAATGGACAGAATCAAACAACCTTATTTGCTTAAACGATAACCAACCCACTAGGTTTCCCACAAGCCATCTCCATTCCCCCTCAGCACTAGACTTAACCTTCACCACCCCCATCTCCATCCTAAACTCTGCTGGGAGGTCCATTCAGACACATGGGGCAGTGACCACATGCCCATCAAAATCTCTTTATCCATAACCACCCAAAACCCACCCCCATCTCACCCCCCTTTAGATCATTCCTCCCAGCAACCCAAACTCAATCTAAAAAAGGCTGACTGGAAATCATTCCATACACTCTGCAACCAAATAGACACTCGCCAAACACATAACACTGACAATAACATCTTCAATACAAACTTTACTAACAAAATATACAACATAGCCCTTAAATGCATCCCAACAGTTAAAATCTCACCGCACCATACCCCTGTCCCCTGCTGGAGCTCAGAAATAGAAAACTCTAGAAAACTTAGGAAAAAAGCACTAAATAAAGCCAAGCAGGACATAACCAAACTCCCCTTGGCGAAAAGTCTCAGAAACTCAACTAAAAAACCTATAAGAGCAGCCAAAAGAAAACATTGGGAAACATTTACCAATTATTTAACCAAATTTGGACTTCTGGCTCCCTCCCCCACTCATGGAAAACAGCCCTAGTGGTACCGGTTCTTAAACCAGGCAAGCCCCCCCAAGAACCGGATTCCTATCGTCCCATCTCATTAACATCCCATATTTGCAAAATAATGGAATCCGTCATAAACAATAGATTAAAATTCCAAATTTCATCCCAAAAAATACTCAATGAGGACCAGAGTGGTTTTATGTCAAATCGACAAACTTTAGACCACGTTTTACATTTAGAACATGACGTTAAAACAGCACTCGCCCAAAGACAATATACTCTGGCCATTTTCATTGACTTTAGTAAAGCATTTGACATGGTTTGGCATCATAGCCTAATTCAAAAACTTAAAGCAAAAGCCATAGATGGTAGAATTTTAAATTTCATTCACTCTTTCCTAACAGACAGAAACAATACAGTTAAAACCAAAAACACTGTATCTGACCCACATCCTTTAGTCAACGGCACCCCACAGGGTAGTATAATCTCTCCAACACTCTTCAATTTTATGATTGACGACATTTTCCCATCTAAAACTAAAAATATAACCACCGCAAAATTCGCAGATGACATTTCTTTCTGGACGTCGTCAACATCTCTAAAACAAATTCAAAAAAGAATTCAACCCCTTCTTAAACATATAGAACTTTGGGCAACCCAGTGGGGATTCCAAATTAACACTAATAAAACCATCGGCATACTCTTCGAAAACAGACACATGCCAAATTGTACACCCAAACTCACTCTTAATGATCAAACCATCTCATTCAAAAAGGAAGCTAAATTTCTGGGAATTATTTTTGACCAGCACCTAACATGGGCCCCCCATATTCATAATTGGGTCACATCTTGTCAAAAAGACTTAAATCTAATGAGAGCCATCAGCGGCACAGATTGGGGCGCTGACAAACAAACATTACTAAATATATACAAGTCACTAATTCAATCTAAAATTGACTATGCTGCTCCAGTCCTCAACTCCATATCAGAAACACTCAATAATAAACTAAACTCCATTCAATATAAAGCCCTTAAAACAGCCCTGGGCACTAGAACCGGTACAGCCCTAAACACTCTCCAGCTAATATCAGGAACATCCATCCAACTCCGGCGTAACCAAACCATTCTCAACTACTGGGCTGGGGCCCAACAAAACCCTATCCTAAAACGAATCATCACTAAATACAACAATCTTAGACCTGCAACCCTAAAGAAATTCAAAAACAATCAAACACTTGCTACCTATCTCACACATCTCTACAAACTCTCTTATGGGCACCTGCACACACTGGCATAACAGGCAACCAACTAGCACACAGCAGCAAAACTAGACACCACCCAACCATCACCAAGCATTAACTTCACCACCAGTAAAGCCGAGATAAAATCACTAATTAGAAGAAATACATTATCTCAAAATTTCAAGATTGTAAGTCAATCTTGACAAAATCCCTTTTCAATAAGCCAGTCACAAAGTGTCGGAACTTCACAAAGTCTATTTTAGCAGATAAAATCATAAATAGAATGTTAAGCGGCCAAACTAATTTAAACGAAACACTCCACAAACAAAACAGACACCCACATCCAAACTGCTCAAAAACTGACTGACTGATTTAATGATTTTACGTCCGCTTCGCATTTATTGCATTTCGCGGACGGGGTAGGTGTGGGAGAAATGCTAAATATATTGAATAGAAAAAACACCGTACCTATAAAATCCGGTAGTCCCGGGGGGGTGGGGAAATGGGGTGGGGGGGTGGGGGGGGGGGGGGTGTTGTGGGCTTGTGCTGGCTGGCTAAACGAGAGTCTATGTTTAGTGTGGGGATAACTGAGCTTTGGGCGCGGACGTCGGAGAAGACGACTCGCAGTGAGAATTTGGATCCCGATCCGAATGTGATAGGAGTTTACTGGCTAATATAGTAGTTGAAATTTTAATGTTTTATTTGGGAGGATCTAAATTTTGTCGAGTAGTTCGGCTTTGATGATGAATTGGGTTATAGCGTTGAAGATATGAGGGGGATTGGAGGGGTTGAAGAGTAGTGGGAGATTATGTTTGAGGTTAGGAGGGACAGCTTGGTAGAGTTCAGAGTGCAGAGAGTTGTAGAAAGGACAGCTGTTAAAAATATGATACAAGTCTTCTGTCTTTTTACAATATGTACAGGTTCCGTCTGGATGTCTTCCTTGTTTATAAAGAGTTTGGTTAACAGCTGTGTTGCCGCTAATAATTCTGGAGATGATGTTGTCTAGGTGGTTGGATTGGTTGAAATTGCGACATTTCAGATTAGGACGGGTAAAAATTGATCTGAGCCATAAGGAGTTGCTGTTTTGGATAATACTATGGTAATTTTGGAGTTTAATGGATCTCTTTATTCTATTTTTAATTTCTGTCTTGGACGTGTGGAAGTATATTTCTAGAGATGTTTGTTGGGTGGCTACTTTGGCTGCGATATGGGCTAGGTTATTACCTGGTATATTGATGTGTCCTGGGACCCAGAGTAAATTGATATGCTTGTTTTTATCTTTGAGTTGGTTGGTGAGGGTGATTATATTGTTGATAAGGTCGGGCCGGGTTCTGGAGTGTTTATTTTGTATTTGTTTAAGTGATGATAGTGAGTCAGTGATAATTAGGAATTTTTGTTGATTTATTGTTTTGATGGCGTGAATTGCTGTAAGGATGGCTAGTAGTTCACCGGTGTTGTTGTTTGTGTAGTTTTTATAGTGGAAATTAGTAGTTAGCGGGGGTGTTTGATCTATGTGTATTCCTAGACCTGTGGTGTTGTTAGATTGGGATGCGTCTGTGTAGATGTGGGTGTGTGTGGGCCAGTTATTATGGATGTGGGTAAGTGTTAGTTTAGCCTTGTTTTCAGCTGGGATGTCATTGTCAGGAGTGAACCGCTGGTGAAGGGTAGTATCTACAGGGGGGGAGGGGAGGTCTCCTATGAATTGATGTGAGGGTGGTGAGTGGGTTATACTGTTTAGATTATGTGTGATTAGTAGTTTGTGTAGGTGAGTGATGTATGGAGCCTTGTCGGTGGAGTTTTGAAATTTGTGTATCGTCTGCTTGTTGATGTTGTCGTATTTTTGTTTTATTGTTTTGAAGATAGGGTTGTGTTGGGCCCCAGCCCAGTAGTTGAGAATGGTTTGTTGGATTCGGTGTTTGATGGAGAGTGTATTGGTAATTAAAAGAAGGGCGTTGTGTGAGGTGGCTATTTTGAGGGCCTTATATTGTATTGATTTTAATTTATTATAGTTAGTGGTTGAGATGCCGCTTAAGACCGGAGCGGCATAGTCAATTTTTGATTGGATGAGTGTTTTGTATATGTTGAGGAGGGTTTGTTTGTCGGACCCCCAGTTATTACCTTTGATAGCTCTCATTAGATTAAGATCTTTTTCGCAAGAGTTGACCGTTTTCAGTACTTGGGGGCCCCATGTAAGGTGTTGGTCGAATGTAATACCTAGAAACTTAGCTTCTTTTTGATAAGTAATTATTTGATCATTAAGGTGAAGTTTGGGTGTGTAAATTTGCATATATTGTTTTTTAAATAGCATGCCAATGGGTTTTTTTGTGTTTATTTGGAAACCCCATTTGGAAGCCCAATTTTGAATGTTATTTAGAACAGATTGGATTCTTGTTTTTAATAGATTAATAGAGGCCGAGGAGCTCCAAAAAGAAACATCATCTGCAAATTTGGCAGTTGTGATTTTTTCCGTGTATTTGATATCTGAGAAAATGTCATTAATCATAAAATTGAATAGAGTTGGTGATAGAATGCTTCCTTGGGGGGTGCCGTTTTCAATGGGGTGGGTGTCGGAGAGTGTTTGGTGGGATTTAACTGTGATGTGTCTGTCTTTTAGGAACGAGTGTATGAAGTTTAGAATTCTACCATTGACTTGGTTGTTTTCAAGTTTTTTTAGAAGGCCAGTATGCCAAACCATGTCGAAAGCTTTGCTAAAATCTATAAATATGGCTCAGTGTGTATTGTTTCATTGACTGGGCTGTTCTAATGTCTTGTTCTAAGTGGAGAATGTGGTCTAGTGTTTGTCTGTTATTTGTGAAGCCGCTCTGGTCTGGGCTTATAAGTCTATTGTAGGAAATGTGATGCTTTAATCTGTTATTTATAATGGATTCGAGGATTTTGCATAAGTGGGATGTAAGGGATATGGGGCGGAAAGAGTCGGGGTCGTTAGGGGGTTTTCCCGGCTTAAGGACTGGCGTGTTTCCATGTTTGAGGTATGGTACCAGAGGACCATATTTGGTTGTAGAGCTGTAGTAGTAGTTGTTGTATTTGAGGTGGTACCTTGGGCTACTTGGTGATTGTGGGCCCTTTGGTGTGGTAGAGTGATTTGTGACGTTGGCTGGGTGGGGGGGTTGGAGGGGGGGTCGTTGAGTGTAGGAGCTGAAGGATGAGTCCAGATCGTGATCGGTGGCAGGGTAGGGATCGTCGGGGTTATCCTCCGAGTAGTGTTGTAGGAGGGGGATTTTTGCTGGTTTTGGAAGGTCCGTAGGCTTGAGGTTTTTGTTTAGATTAAGTATATATTTCTGTTTGGTTGGGCATGTGTTTTGGTTTGAGGTGAGGGATGCTTTTTTAAGAGAGACTGCGAATTTATTTGCCGAGTGAATTCAATCTAAAATTGACTATGCTGCTCTAGTCCTCAACTCCATATCAGAAACACTCAATAATAAACTAAACTCCATTCAATATAAAGCCTTTAAACAGCCCTGGGCACTAGAACCGGTACAGCCCTAAACACTCTCCAGCTAATATCAGGAACCACATCCATCCAACTCCGGCGCAACCAAACCATTCTCAACTACTGGGCTGGGGCCCAACAAAACCCTATCCTAAAACGAATCATCACTAAATACAACAATCTTAGACCTGCAACCCTAAAGAAATTCAAAAACAATCACACACTAGCTACCTATCTCACACATCTCTACAAACTCTCTTATGGGCACCTGCACACACTGGCATAACAGGCAACCAACTAGCACAGAGCAGCAAAACTAGCCACCACCCAACCATCACCAAGCATTAACTTCACCACCAGTAAAGCCGAGATAAAATCACTAATTAGAAGAAATACATTATCTCAAAATTTCAAAACAAATATTCAAAATTGTAAGTCAATCTTGACAAAATCCCTTTTCAATAAGCCAGTCACAAAGTGTCGGAACTTCACAAAGTCTATTTTAGCAGATAAAATCATAAATAGAATGTTAAGCGGCCAAACTAATTTAAACGAAACACTCCACAAACAAAACAGACACCCACATCCAAACTGCATCCACTGCAATACACCTGAAACCCTAGACCACATATTCAACTACTGCTCACAATATAAACAACAACAAACTCAACTATACAACTCTCTTCCCCCACAGCTCAAAAACAACATCCAACTGCTTTTAGACCCCTTTAACCATACCGCTAAATTCTCCCATATAGCCACATTCCTTAAAACAACAAATCTAATAAACAAACTTTAGAAAAATCCCAACAAATTACAGCCTAACAACTACATCCAAAGTCCACACTTTTACAATTTAGGATCGGGATCCCAATTCTCAGCGCGGACCGACTTCCCCGACGTCCGCGCGATATATTCGCCCAAATCCATACACTAATAAACATGACCGTTCAACCAGCCACCAACCCAAGCTCAGCTTCCACGCTCACGGCCAATACTCTCTCCCCCCCCCCCCCCCTCTCCTGACTCCCCTACCCCAGCCAGTAAGCCCAAACTTTTTATAATAGGTTTCTCACCCACCCCACCATTTATTTTCAATTTTATAGTTTATGTTATTACATAGCATGTCAGCTTAACTGATTATATACCATTCCAAGTCTCTATATTAGCTACTTCCCTTAGACTAGGTTTCTTACAGCTCTACATCACTACTGCTAAACCTCTCTCCCCTTCACCCTCCTTTACTATATTTCTTTCTTCTTTAACCCCCCTAATTTACATTTTTGGGGGCCAGCCGATTACTAACATATTTCCCACTATTGTTTATTACTGTCTAACCCGTCTGGCCCCGACTGCGAAATAGCCGACGGCTGAAACGGTCGTAAAATCCCCAATACTACTACTACTCATTCACACAGTTGCAAGCCTCCAGAGCCTCCTCAAGCCCACGCACAGCACCGCTGATAGCAAGCCCAAGTACTTACTTACTTACTTACTTTGGAGATTTAACGTGCGCTTTCCGACTGATGCGTATTTCGCACACGGGCCCGGTCAGGCCATCTAATGTGTTTCCGAAAGGGGCGAAGGTGGTCTGTGCAACCCAAGAGGGGGCTTTAGGGGTTGCTTATATAGAATTTGGGAATTTTGAGATTTGGAATAGATGCCGATGGGGTTGGGGAGGAGAACTAAGGGAGCTGGGTATGGTGGATGATTGTTTGTTTATGTGATTTTGATTTGGTAGGTTATTATGGTTTTAGATGCGTTTTATTAGTTCCGTTTTGATTAAGAATACGCCTAAGGCCTTGAAGTTTTCTAGATTATTTTGTGGGTTTAGTATTGCTTCTAGAGTGAGAGCCTTGTTTAGATTGAGGGTGGTTTGTAATGCGGTTCGATGTGTTAGGTAGTGTGTGCAGTGGATGAGTGCGTGTTCTGGGGTTTCTGGTTGTTTGCAGTGTGGGAAGTTACCTGTAGTGTGTTTTTTTAAATTTTTTTAGGTGGTTATTTAGGTTGGTGTGTCCTGTTTGGAGTTTAGTGATTACTCTGTCGATTTTTTTTGATGGATGGAGAGTTTTTGGTTTGGTTAGTGGTTTGCTGAGCACTCTTTTGATTTGGCTATTTGAGTTTAGATATAGGTTATGCCATTTTTTGTGATTTTTTGTTTGTTTACACTTTTAATTTCTGATTTTGAGATGGGTAAGTTTAAGCTTATTTCTGGGATTTTGAGGGATAGTTTAGCTGCTTTATCGGCGTTTTCATTACCGTATATTCCTACGTGGGCGGGTATTCACAAGAAGGTTATTTGTTTGCCTGCCTTAGTTAGGTCGTTGGAGCTTTTAAGTATTTGATTTATTAATTTAGGTCGGTTTTTGGTATTTTTGTTTTGGAGGGCTTGTAGTCCACTTAGGGAGTCAGTAAGTATTAGTATTTTTTGGTGGTTTTTGGATTCTTGATTGTGGAGGGCTGAGGCCATGCCTATTAGTTCTGCCGTGAATATTGATTGGTTATTTGGGAGTCGGAAGGATTGTGTGGTTTTAGTAAGGAGAACTTCAAAGGTAATTATATAACCACTCACCCATCCAGTCACAACAACCTACACCTCCTAAACAACGCTCACACCCAAGCCCAAACCTAAAACTACACTCACAAATCCCACCTAAACTACACTCACAAATCCCACCTAAACAAACTCAAACACTTCAAATTAAAACACAAGCCCTCTAACTAAACTCTTAAAGCTTTAAACAACTCACAAACCCAAAACAACCAAAACACCGCAAACACTACTCACCCCTTCCAAAACACTCCATCCACAACCCCTCACCTCAAACACCACAACTCACACACACATCCTATACACCCAATCCCAGCATGGCAGACCAAAGACAAATCGAGATAAGCGAAATCTCTGGCATTACATCCCCTACACCTGCGGAGGCGCACAGCACCTCCGACAGGGCAACACCCTCACTCATTCCCACAGGCTACGGCGATGAAGACCCTCAAGCCTCCTACATGGAAACTCAACCCAGCACCCCACCTCCCCAAGCATGCAACTGCAAAACGCAAACTAGACGCATCGGCATCACCTACCTCACACACCCTCTCACCCGCAGCCCTCATCACCACGTGGGCCCTCTACTTTTTTTCGGCCACCCCCTCAGTACATCTAACATCAAACGTAGCTTCAAAGGATATCAGATAATCTTCCCAAATCAGGAATCCTACATAGCAGCAACTAAAATTAAACAAATATTCCAATTCAGGATAAATAGCTCTAAACCTAACTGGCAGATATACACTAGGGGAATTATTCGAGTGCACCCAAGGGAAACTGACTCTCGAACCAATGCCCCCACAGACTATCACTCACCCAACAGGCCAACAGACATATAGACATAAACACGGCCAAAATCCAAACCAAAAAACCCACACCGCAAGCATACAAACAACTACTACCAACACCACCCCCAAACAACAACACTAACGCACGCAAAACAGTACACCCAATCTCCGTATGGGACCAAAATCAGCGAGACGCATATATCGCAAATGAAACAAACACCCCACAC